>NW_025124081.1:0-1078 GCF_004010195.1 Chiloscyllium plagiosum | reverse complement strand
GTCACTGGGTGGGGGTGACACTGGGTCCCACACACTGAGCTGTCACTGGGTGGGGGTGACACTGGATACCACGCTCTGTGCTGTCACTGGGTGGGGGTGACACTGGATCCCACACTCTGTGCTGTCACTGGGTGGGGTTGACACTGGATACCACACTCTGTGCTGTCACTGGGTGGGGGTGACACTGAGTCCCACACTCTGTGCTGTCACTGGGTGGGGGTGACACTGGGTCCCACACTCTGTGCTCTGTGCTGTCACTGGGTGGGGGTGACACTGGGTCCCACACTCTGTGCTGTCACTGGGTGGGGGGTGACACTGGGTCCCACACTGTGTTCACTACAGCAGTGCTGTCCGGAAACACCACAAGACAGCAGTATCTGGAGGGAGCCCGCAGACTGTGGTGGTCCTGGCGGAAGTGGCTCTGTGACAGTTGGGGCGATTCGGGCGGAAGTGGCTCCGTGACGATTGGGGGCGATCCGGGCGGAAGTGGCTCCGTGACGGTTGGGGGCGATCCGGGCGGAAGTGGCGTCGGCGAAAGTGGCTCTGTGACGATACGGAGGGAGTGGGCGTCGGCGTCGGCGCCGTCGTCCGCGGCGGACGTGACGCAAGGCCGCGCTTGGATTGTTCTGGAAACCACCGAACGGCAAAATGGCGGCGGCGACCGGCGGGTAAGAAAAAAAAAGGATTAAAATTAAAAACACAATAAAGCCGCAGAGAGGGAGAAAAATATCCCGAGAAAGGGAGAAGTAAACCGAGAAACCATCAGAGAGAAAGAAAATAAACCCGTCAGGGGAGAGGAATAAATACAGGGGGGGAATAAAAATAATCAGAAATAAGGAGAGGGAGAGGGAGAAAGACCCGGAGAAAGGGAGAGGAAAAGGCGCTGGGTATGTCATAGCCCATAAAAATCTGGGTGTTATGGAGATCTGGGTGGGAGGGCAGGTACAGACTCGATGGGCCGAGTGGCCTCTTCCCCCACGGCAGGGATTCTGTGAAATATCCGGGAGATAGAAATACCCAGAGAGAGAGAGAGAGAGAGGGGTTTAAAAAATGGGAATGAGAGAGCAAGCTGGAGACC
>NW_025124080.1:0-1078 GCF_004010195.1 Chiloscyllium plagiosum | reverse complement strand
GTCATCAGTGAATGGTGCGTTTGAAATGATCACAGTTCAACAGCAACACAAAACAGTGTGTTTGCCACTGTCTGATGCGCCGTGAACAGAATGGCTTTGTTAACTATTGATATAGAGTGGAGTTTCTTCTTGTCCCTCTATCACAACACTTAACCAAACAGCCTCATTACCAACAGGGCAAACATCTTGGAACAGAATTGGAAGTCCATGTATCAATTTTCTTTTGTATATTGTGAAGATATTGTTCAAACAAAAGGTATTCTTGTCTTTTGCTCCTTGTTCTTTTAACTGATCTTCCAATATAATTTGAGGTGAGATCAGAGAGACTTCCCTTTCAATCGAAGCAGAACTTGACTGAGTGTGGAATCCACGACATTGAGTAAAACTGTGATTAATGGGCATTAGAGAACATTCTGCACTGGTAATGGGAAGAACGTGAAAACGATCTCCACAAAATATATTCCAAGTTACATGCCATCCTGACGAGGAACTAACCAGTTGTTAAGACATCTTGGAATGTGCCTACAAGCAGCTCTGTGTGTATGTGCATCACTTGGACACAAGAAATTCATGTAGGCTGCACTATTTCACCTTTTCCAAAGTGATGGTGTTTGACACGTAAAATCTGCCATGCTACGTCCTTCCAAAACCCGTGGATGACTATGCACTGTACCAATGTATCTTATGTTTCCACAGTTTCATCTAAAGTTTCAGAAATTTAAGACCTTGCTGAATGAGTATGACCCTCGTGACACCTGGAGCATGATATGACATTGAGGTAATGATTGGGATCCTTAATTCAATTGGTTACTTCTCAGGGATTGATCATGTGATTCATGGCCACTGAATTCAACATTTTCATGGTAATTTATGACACTGAAAATGTTCTTAATATATAGGGCTCTATCAAATAAAAAACTTTTAATTTTTCATTCAAGGACCATAACCAAATTCATGAGAGTTAACTGAAATGGCAGCTTCACTGTTCCCTTTCATATCAGAAAAAATATCCACACTCCAAATGAAAAGGGAAGTTGGAAGGGATGGAAAACTTTAACAAGTCCAACAGCATCTGAGC
>NW_025124079.1:0-1078 GCF_004010195.1 Chiloscyllium plagiosum | reverse complement strand
GCTCAGTGGTTTGCACTGCTGCCTCATAGTTCTCCCCATCTTACCCATCTCCTCTGGTTTGATACGTGGACGACCTCATTGATCTTTAATAGGCCCAATTCACTCCAGAGTTACTCTTCAGCCCTAATTGAAACTTGTCTAAAAGCTTCTGAAAATGATAACTTTCGATTCGATTCCAGGATCGATTCCGGGCTCGGGCGATTGTGCGGGGTTGCACATACTCCGCGTGTCTGCATGGGTTTCCTCTGGGTGCTCCGGTTTCTGACCACAGTCCAAGGAGGTGTAGGTTAGTTATATCAGCCATGCTAAATTAACCATAGCGTTCAGAGATGTGTAGGTTGGGGGTATTAGGGAAAATATGCAGTAATTGGGGGTGGGGGTGGGTGGATGGAATGTATCTCGGTGGAATACACTTTGGAAGGTTGGTGTGGAGTTGTTGGGCCAAATGGCCTGATTCAACACTGTAGGGATTCTATGATGGTAGCAAGGAAGGAATTGAAGACTGGAGTAAAGACGCATGAAAAAGCTTTTGTGCGTAAGGTTAAGGAAAACCGTAACGCATGAGGAACAAGAGGATGGCTAGTGTGAGCGAAGGGCCGATCAGGGATGGTGGAGGGGCCTTGTGCCTGGCGTCTTTGGAGGTAGGGGAAGTCGTTAATCAATATTTTAGCTCAGTATTCAGTACTTAGAGGGACGTTGTCGTTAGTGAGGGTAGCGTGAAACCGGTTGATATATGTGAACAGGTTGACGTTAAGAAGGATGATGTGCTAAAATATTTGAGAAAGATAAGGATAGGTACGCCCCCTGGCCTACCGATATGTACTCAATGTTTCTACACGTTTGTGACTCATCCAGAAAGTACAGTGGCATGAGATACATGACATTTGGCTGTCTGGATACAGAATTGGCTGGCCCATAGAAGACAGAAAGTATTCAGCCTGGAGCATAGTGACCAGTGGTGTCACACAGAGTTCGGTTCTGGCACCTTTACTTTCTGTGATTTTGATAAATGACTTGGATGTGGATGTGGAAGAGTGGGTTAGTAAGTTTGGCGATTACACGAGGGTTGGTGGAATAA
>NW_025124078.1:0-1078 GCF_004010195.1 Chiloscyllium plagiosum | reverse complement strand
TCATTATTCTGTTACACAGTACAGTCAGCAGGTGAACGAGCCTCATTAATCTGTGACACAGTACAGTCAGCAGGTGAACGAGCCTCATTAATCTGTTACACAGTACAGTCGCAAGTGAACGAGCCTCATTAATCTGTTACACAGTACAGTCAGCAAGTGAACGAGCCACATTAATCTATTACACAGTACAGTCAGCAAGTGAACGAGCCGCATTAATCTGTTAGACAGTACAGTCAGCAGGTGAACGAGCCTCATTAATCTGATACACAGTACAGTCAGTAGGTGAATGAGCCTCATTAACCTGTTACACAGTACAGTCAGCTTCATTAATCTGTTAGACAGCAGAGTCAAGAGGTGAACACGCCTTTTTTAAATGTTAGACAGTACAGTCAGCAGGAGAACAAGCCTCATTTATCTGATACACAGTACAGTCAGGTGAATAAGCCTCATTAATCTGTTGGACAGTACAGTGAGCAGGTGAATGAGTCTCATTTATCTGTTACACAGTACAGTCAGCAGATGAATGCGCCTCATTAATATGTTAGACAGTAAAGTCAGCAGGTGAATGAGCCTCATTAACCTATTAGACAGCATTGTCAGCAGGTGAATGAGCCTCATTAATCTCTTACACAGTACAGGCAGCAAGTGAACGCGCCTCATTAATCTGTTACACAGTACAGACAGCAGATGAATGAGCCTCATTAACCTGTTAGTACATTCAGCAGGTGAACGATCCTCATTAACCTGTTAGACAGCATTGTCAGCAGTTGAATGAGCCTCATTAATCTGTTACACAGTACAGTCAGCATGTGAGCGAGCCTCATTAATCTGTTACACAGTACAGTCAGCAGGTGAACGAGCCTCATTAATCTGTTACACAGTACAGTCAGCAGGTGAACGAGAGTCACTAATCTGTTAGACAGTACAGTCAGCAGGTGAATGAGCCACATTAATCTGTTAGACAGTACAGTCAGCAGGTGAACGAGCCTCATTATTGTGTTATTTGGTACAGTCAGCAGGTGAACGAGAGTCATTAATCTGTAAGACAGTACAGTCAGCAGGTGAACGAGCCTCATTT
>NW_025124077.1:0-1078 GCF_004010195.1 Chiloscyllium plagiosum | reverse complement strand
AATTGAGAAATGTTGGAACTTTGGGATGGTTAGGAAATCTCTGAAAACTGTTCAAGAACAACATAACCTTGCAAAGAGACCACCTTTGTGACATCTCCCCTGATATAAAACAGAATCATCAATATCCAAAGATGTCTTCAGGTTTCAACTCCCCTCCCCCCCAAAAAAAGTGGTTAGTACACTAAAATACGGATGTATATACATTTACTATAAACATACAAAAATGCACAACTATACCCACTACTGAGTGCCTCAATCTGTCATTCAAGTGTTGACAATGCATCAACAATCATGTTTTCAAGGCCTGCCACATGCACAATTTTCTAATTGAATAGCTGCACCAACAGGCTCCAGCAAAACAGTCTCGCATTTTTGTACTTAAATTTCTCCAAAAATGTCAATGGTTTATGATCAATGTACATGGTTGTCTCAGATGTGTTGTTACTAATATAAATACTGAAACGTTGTAGTGCCAACACAAAGATCACACTCACTTTCTCAACTGTTGAATATTTCTACCATTGACCATTCAACTTCTTGGAGAATTATTTACTAGGTCTTTCTGTCTTCTCGTCCCTTTCCCGTAGGAGCCCAGCACCTACACACACACACTCACATTTAAAGCCACCTTGAATGGTTTTGCATAATCAGGCGTGGATGATAGTGGGGCAGTGGTTAATACATATTTCATGCCGTCAAATGCCTTTTGACATTCCTCTGTCCACTGAAACCTCTCGTCTTTCTTCAACAATTCAGTGAGTGGAGCAGTCACATTGCAAAAATAAGGCACAAACCTTCGATAAAATCTACATACTTCCAGGAACCATACTACTGCTCTTTTTGTCAACGGTATGGGAAATTCCCCAATTGCCTTTACTTTTACATCCCATGACACCGCTTATCTATGTCGATTAGCATGGCCAGGAAGGTGATTTGTGATTTGGCAAATTCAATTTTTGCCAGGTTTACCACCAAGCCTGCCTTCCGAAGCCAATCAAACAAATCCGATAAATGCTGTAAATGTTCCTTCCATGACTGACTAAAGTTCACCAGGTTATCAATGCACACCACACATTGG
>NW_025124076.1:0-1078 GCF_004010195.1 Chiloscyllium plagiosum | reverse complement strand
AGGGTGCATCAACAATCGTCAGGGACAGAGAATGTTAAAGACTTAGAGGCCTGTGAGTTAATCGCTCTCTCCTCATCTCATTCCCAAATAACCTGCCCCTTACACTGAGGGTGCTGTCAATAATAACCAAAAGATCTGTAAATGGTGTAACTTTAACATTGACTTCTTTTCACAGATTCTGTCAGACCCGCTGAGCTTTTCCGCAGCTCCTGAGACTGTGTTATCGTGTTTTAGATACCCAGACCCACAGGATCAATTTCTCACCATCTACCCTCTGAAGCCTGTTCAGAATTTGATGGATTCAAATGAAATCGTTTTTCAATTTTCTCAAATATGGACACAATTTATTCAAAAGCTCAGCATTGGAGCACGTGGGTTTCAAACAGTGACCATTATTTTGTGGTTCATTAATGTGTTTGGCTCATTGCCGCTGGGTTACCACGTACTACTCAGATATAATTGTTCTGGCGAAGTTGACGATGAATTAGCATCTTGATCTGCTGCCATTTATTTTGTCCATATAAACCCAGAATGATGTAAGAGAGGGAGTTCGAGGATTTCCAACGAATGGCACTTGTGGAACTGAGACGATTTTCCGAGCCAGGGTGGCGAGTGGCTTGATGTGGCATTGTCAACTGGTGTCCCGTCTCTCTGCTGTGCTCAGTGTTCCACGCGATAATGCTGTGGTTCTGGAAGCTGCTCTGTGAGGAACTTTGGGGAATTTCTGCAGTGCATCGTGTCAGTGGTATATTCCACTGCTACTGAGTGTGGATGGTGGAGACAAAGAATGTTTGTGACTGTGGTGCTGAGCAAGCTGCACTGCAAGTTAATTCTACCTAATTATGGGGATCATAATTACTAGCCATCATCATCAATCCATTTCACAGCTGGACATCCAGTGATTACACGGATGTGGTGGACAAGTCTGTTAGTTGCTCAAATGACCATGATCTTTTAACTAGATTCACCTTTTCACGGGTATTATGCTGAGAGAACTCACGCGACTGTTCCACTTTCTCATCAACATTTCATCTGTAAAAACTGAGAACGAGCTTATGGGACACACATTGTGCTGCAG
>NW_025124075.1:0-1078 GCF_004010195.1 Chiloscyllium plagiosum | reverse complement strand
AGAACATCCCAAAGTCCTTGAGGGACTTACTTAACCACTCCCTAGACATTCTGTTGTTGATAATTCCCAAACAAGACTAAATTGACATTCTCATTGACTGAAGCTGTTAAAGGAATTGAATTCCAGACATTTCACTTTTTCAACATATATTTTGGTTGAAAAAGAACAAAAATATTGCAACAAATCCAAAACAAGACAATTCAAAACAGTACAATGAAAAAGCGCATTAAGTGTGGATTTAATTACATTGATAAATAAATAACAATGAACAACTAACCACTAATAAATAAATGACAGTAATAATATGGCTGAATGAGACAATAAAAAAGCTCTTGAACATCGAGAGTATTAATTTATACTTATTCATATGTCTGTAACTTTTCCTCTCTGGATATTAGATTCATTACACATAATCATCTTGGATGTAAATTTTCTCTCCGAGCTGGAAGGTTCATTTTGAGATGTTTCATCACCATACTAGGTAACATTATCAGTGAGCCCTTGGACGAAGTACTACTGATGATTCCTGCTTTCTATTTATATGTTTGGATTTCTCGGGTTGGTGATGTCATTTCCTATGGTGATGTCATTTCCTGTTCTTTTTCTCATGGTTGGTAAATGGGGTCCATGTCCATGTGTTTTTTGATAGGTTTCCGGTTGGAAGGCCGTGTTTCTCGGAATTCTCGTGCATGTCTCCGTTTGGCTTTCCCTAGGATGGATGTGTCGTCCCAGTCAAAGTGGTGTTGTTCCTTACGTAAGGATACTAGTGAGAGAGGGTCATGTCATTTTGTGGCTAGTTGATGCTCATGTTTCCTGGTGGCTTGTTTCCTGCTTGTTTGTCCAATGTAGTGTTATTACAGTTCTTGCACGGTATTTTGTAAATGACATTACTTTTGCGTGTTGTTTGTATCAGGTTTTTCAAGTTCATTAGCTGCTGTTTTAGTGTGTTTGTGGGTTTGTGGGCTACCATGATGCCAAGGGGTCTGAGTAGTCTGGCTGTCATTTCTGAGATGTTTTTGTTGTCGGGGAGAGTGGCGAGGGTTTGTGGATGCGTCTTGTCTGCTAATTTGCAAAAAAT
>NW_025124074.1:0-1078 GCF_004010195.1 Chiloscyllium plagiosum | reverse complement strand
GATCAATGATGGACACTCGCATGGACAGCCCGAGATTCTTATTTGTTTCGGATGTTTAACGAATGTTGTTATCTCTAGTCCTTGGGATCTTTCTATAATGTATTCCAAAGATAGTCGCTGTGCTCTTTTTAGTCATACCCCTCATTGTTTATCTTGAAGGATTGCATAAATTCTACTCTCCAATGGGCAGGCTATCTCTTATCAAATTCCGTTATCACATTTTAGATTAAAAAGTTGATTCTGATACAAAATTCGTAATATTATTGGTATTTCTACTGTTAACCTTTTTTTCTTAGTGAATTAGACAAGACATGCCAGGCATCTCTTTAAGGTTCTATAATTACGTTGAAATCTGTGTCCATGATTATTTAACAAATATTTAACTAGAACTTATTACTATTGTAAATAGATTCAAAGGCGCAGCGAGTTTCTGAAAAATAACTTGAGTTGCTGTTTTTGTGGATGAAAAACATTCTTACTGAGATCAGAATAAGTTACCTTTTGTAGTGATTCTTCAAAGGTTTTGTGCTACAATTTCATTATTTCTTGTGTTCTGTTAGAAATCATCAATTTTTTTTAAAAAAAGAACATTCTTTATCACAATGTTGGCATGTTTCAGAATCTTGCGAATCAGATTATCCTTTCTTTTGCCTTGGAATAATTCCCTTTTCAGAGGCCCTTTTCTCACTAATGCTGATGCAATTTATTTAATTTCTGGCTATTTTGTTGCTCTTCAAAAACAGACAGTTGAAGTGGACTTTTAAATTTCGGCCACTCCATGTCTCTAAAAAAAGGCAGCTCCAACTCTCACTATGATCTGCCAGAACTGTGTATAAACACAGAGTTTCACTTTACTTAGATACATGCGACAATGAATCCTATCAAATCAAATGAAACCAAATGTAATGATAGAGAGAGAGAAATTGTCACAAGGTCAATGCACCCAGATCGAACCTCTGCAGTCTGTCACATCCGGCCAAAAATCGTGATAGACGATGAAACAACTAACTGGTGGAGAGGGCTCCACAATTATTCCCATTCTATTAATGGATCAGCTCTGCACATCAGTGTAAAAAAC
>NW_025124073.1:0-1078 GCF_004010195.1 Chiloscyllium plagiosum | reverse complement strand
GAGCTCCTGATATGCAGACACGAGAATCTCTTTTAGTACACGTCCCGGAGAACATCACAGTCTATGTCGCAGCGTCATGTCAAGTGAGAAAGACCAAATAGTCCCACACACTGCAAATCGGCACTTTTCAATTTCACAGAGCCAACGACCCAATCGCTGCGGTTCCTCGAAATGGCAAGGAAACAAAATAAATGTCTCAGTCTCATGTTGGCTCATGGAGTGCCGAGGCACCTTCTCCTACTTTAAGAGGCTGGAACATTGACTCTGATGTTCGTGGAGACATTGATTGATTCGAAGCATTGAAAGGAATCCTATCACAGAAGCCCATACTGTTGATGCTGAACAAAACAGCCCTTACTGGGAATTGAACCCGGGCTGCAGTGGTAAAAGTGCCAATTCAGAACCACGACACGACCAGGGACGAGTACAGCGGTCAGACGCACGTAGGGTGACAGCCCTCAAATGTGTTGGACGCGTTCTTGGCAGAAATATCCGCTTGACTATCCTCATTCCATCTTCCATCCCTTTGCCTTGTATGCCTTAGCATCACAAATACAGATTGAATACCTCTGAAGGTTTTGTTGATTTCATCACAATGCGTTGCAGATTTATCCACCACCACTGGTGGATAAAGCTTTTACTGCTTATCTACTGAAAACTTTCAGCGTCTTACATTTAGTCTGCACCACTTGGCGTTTGTCCGAGTGGAACCATTTCTTTCATCCGAACATGCCTTTATATCTCATTGTTTTACACAATTCAATCATGTTTCCTCACCATCTCCTCTTCTCCATTTAAATTAGAACGGAGAAACTGATCGTTTCCAAAAACAACACCCTTTGCTGAATACTGCATTGTGTCCTTTTCCTGAGCTTGATGTTCCAGTGATCCACGGAACATGCCAGTAAAAATTGCTACATGAGCACTGATCTCACAACCGCAGTATGTAAATTGATCGACTGGTTTTAAGGTCCGAATTGTGGGATTGGGTCACGTTCGCCCAACAACATTGACTGCAGCTGCACAGACTGAACAATGTCAATGGGAGTGCTTGATAGCCAAATGCCTCAGGGAAATT
>NW_025124072.1:0-1078 GCF_004010195.1 Chiloscyllium plagiosum | reverse complement strand
AGCAGTGCTAACCACTGTGCCACCGTGCTGCCCTGTCATTGGGTGTATTTAAGACGGGATAGCTAGGTTCTGATTGGTGAGGGGATCAGGGGTTACAGGGAGAAGGCAGGAGGATGGCGTTGAGAAGCAAATCAGCCACAATCGAATAGTGGAGCAGATTTGATGGGCTGAATGGCCTGACTTTGTCCCCACGGTCTCTGGAACTGTGCATTACACTGACAGTAGACCTTTACAGTTGTGTAATGGATAGTAGCTTACAATTCCAGAGATTTCCAAAAGTCACAGTAATCACTAACTCAAACATCACCATTCTTCTTTCACTGTTGCTGGGTGAAATATCTGGAGTTCCCTCCTTAACAGTGTTCCTACACCAAAGGAACTGCATCAATTCAACTGCAGCCACCCACCATCTTCTCCAGGGTAATCAGGAAGCAGCCTGCAAAACCCATATCCCTGAATAAACTAAAAATACAAGGTTGGCAATAAAGATGGAATCAGGAGTCACATGTGGTAGAAGGAAAACCCAGACAGATCTCATGACAGGAATGCTCCTACTCATACAGCTAACAGATCAGTCTGAGACAGGTTAGGGTCCCAGGGTGGTTCAGGTTTGACAAAGAATCCCCATAGTGTCCAGAGATTACCCGTTTCATTGCTCGGTCATTACAGACAGGAGGGGTAGTTTGGGCACTGTTTCACCTCTAGGAAGGGTTCAAGTTACACTGCAACCAGCAAAATCTGATGTGAAGTGGGTTTGGGGGCAGCCTCAATACGATTTATGGAGGTGGTTTTACAGTTTAACCCAGGATGTACCTGTCTGGGAGTAGGCAGGAATGCAGTATTGTGGCCATCATCAGGTTGCCATTTAATAAGGCTGAGTTGGATTAAGTGTTTAATAGCCTATGCCTGTTCCTAATTCACATTGACAGCTTTCATAGCTAGAATTACACCAGAATTAGATTAGATTACTTAGTGTGGAAATAGGCCCTTTGGCCCAACAAGTCCACACCAACCTGCCGAAGTGCAACCCACCCATACCCCTACATTACCTCTTACCTAAGACTACGGACAATTTAGC
>NW_025124071.1:0-1078 GCF_004010195.1 Chiloscyllium plagiosum | reverse complement strand
TGTACCTGCACACTTACCTTCATTGACTGGTGTGCAAGAACACACAGCCCTATCAACCTTGGTGGCTACTTTGAGGGGTCTATGTACATGCACACTGAGATCTCTCTGCTCATCTACACTACCAAGAATCTTACCATTAGCCCAGTACTCCACATTCCTGTGTCAGCCCAGCTCTGCAGCTTATCTATGGCCTTCTGTAACCTGCAACATCCTTCGACAGTATCTACAACTGTACCGACCTTAATGTCATCCGCAAATTTGCCATCTCCTTTCCTCAGCGAAGGAGGCAGCTCCAACTCCTGCCTGTCTGCTCATTCCAGCAGCTTGACCTTAATCACCTTTTGTAAAACCCCCAAGGTTCCACCCCCAGAAAACTTTGTGTGACTGAAAGAGCCATTGCTATCCTAAGCATTGTTAAAACCAATGGAATTCAACACCGGGAACAAAAGACACGAACATCTACCACTTGCTGTCTTCGAGTCCAACCACCCAAATCCCAAATTGGAGCCATAGGAAAAAAATCCCAGAAAGAGCCGCCAGTCTGTTATCGACCAGGCCACATCCCTTCTAAATATTTAAAGAAAGTAGCCCAAGCTCTAACTTTGCTAGTTGTTTTAAGCAGGTATAATGCGGATATTCCAGGAGGAATGCAACTTAGTTTTAAACAAAACAGAATCTATTTACAAGTTTACCGAATGAAACATAAACAAAAGAGATCAGAATACTGAAAAGCTTCACCTATCTGAAACCCCAATAGACCATCCCAACTTAATGATGCTGTTCCAAATACTTGTGACAATCCCCATAAACAGCCCTTGGCACAAAAGGTGAAATCAAACCCAGGGCCTTACAGGAGAGAGGTCAGAGAGAGAGAAGGATCAGCATGGGCCTGCTCCTTTGGCTCCAGCAGTTTTTACAACTGGCTGACTGTTTTCAGTGAACAGACAGACTGGCCAAAAACCAAATCAAACCAGAGAAATACTGAGCTGGGAGAATTGGTCACTCTCCTTTCATTCTGCAAGTATTTATTTTTTTCAAAAACTTGAAAGCCTTTTGTCTGAGGCAATGTTTGTTAGCT
>NW_025124070.1:0-1078 GCF_004010195.1 Chiloscyllium plagiosum | reverse complement strand
CCACTCATCACTATCACTGCGGTGAGTCCATGTTGCTGGGCCCACCCGTCTTCATCACTGCCGTAAGTCCATGTTGCTTGGCCCACTCATCACTATCATTGCGGTGAGTCCATGTTGTTGGGTTCACTCATCACCATCAGTGCGGTGAGTCCACGTCGCTGGGCCCACTCATCACTATCACTGCTGTGAGTCCACATTGCCGGGCCCTCCCATCACTATCACTGCGGTGAGTCCAAGTTGCCGGGCCCACGCATCACCATCACTGCGGTGAGTCCATGTAGCTGGGCCCACTCATCACCGTCACTGCCGTGAGTCCATGTTGCTGGGCCAACTCATGACTATTACTTCGGAGAGCTCATGCTGCTGGGCCCACTCATCACTATCGCTGCGGTGAGTCCATGTTGCTGAGCCCACTTATCACCATCAGTGCGGTGAGCTCATGTTGCTGGGCCCACTCATCACTCTCACTGCGGTGAGTCCATGTTGCTGAGCCCACTTATCACCATCAGTGCGGTGAGTCCATGTTGCTGGGCCCAGTCATCACGGTCACTGCAGTGAGTCCATGTTGCCGGGCCCACTCATCACCATCACCGCGGTGACTCCATGTTGCTGGACCCATTCATCACTATCACTGCGGTGAGTCCATGTTGCAGGCCCCACTCAAAACCATCACTGCGGTCAGTCCATGTTGCTGGTCCCAATCATCACTATCACTGCGGTGAGGCCATGTTGCTGGGCCCACATATCACTATCACTGCGGTGAGTCCATGTTGCTGGGCCCACTCATCACCATCACTGCGGTGAGTCCATGTTGCTGGGCCCGCTCATCACTGTCACTGCAGTGAGTCTACATTGCTGGGCCCACTCATCACCATCACAGCGGTGAGTACATGTTGCTGGGCCCACTCATCACCATCACTGCGGTGAGTCCATGTTGCTGGCCCCGCTCATCACTGTCACTGCAGTGAGTCCACATTGCTGGGCCCACTCATCACCATCACAGCGGTGAGTACATGTTGCTGGGCCCCCTCATCACCATCACTGAAGTGAGTCCATGTTGCTGGGCCCACTCATCACT
>NW_025124069.1:0-1078 GCF_004010195.1 Chiloscyllium plagiosum | reverse complement strand
AATGAGAGCTCGAGGGCAGAGACTTAGATGAAAAGGGAACAACTTTTAGAACAGTAATAAGGAGAAATGTATTCAACCAGAGAATGTCGAATCTTTAAAATTTATTGCCACAGAAGGCAATGGGGGCCAGGTCATTAAGTCTATTTGAGACGGCTTTAGATAGGTTCTTGATTATCAAGGGGATGAAAAATTACGAGGAGAAGGCTAGAGAATCGATTTGAGAAACCTATCAGTGATGATTGAATGATGGGCAGACTCAACAGGCTAACTAGCCTAATTTCTGCTCCTGTGTCTTATAGACGTCTCTGAGTAGATAGATTCATGTACTTCATGAATGTCAGAAGCTGGTGGGAATAGTTAACTGTTTTAGAACGAATGTATTGTGGCTGCTGTCAGGGTGGTGGATAATATGACATTCAGTGCAGGATCACACTACAACTGCACTATATTAATGTGGTGATAGTTTATTCAAAACCTGGACCTTTCTGTCTCTTTCAGTCATCTTGGGGAGTGGAGGTTGGGGTGGTGGGCGTAACGTCCTCAGAGGCACTAAAATTATCCAGAATCATGCATCCTGAGTGAAACAGCAGACATGGAATTTATCATTATCTGTTTAGAAAATAAGGAGTGATTGTCCCTCCCCCCTCAGTGTTCAATGCAATCACCTCTTATTCTCTGAAAGCACCCCAGATCAAACTTTACTCATTCCTTATGATGCCATTATCCCAGAGATTAATCTGGTGGAACTTCTTTTCACACTCTCTGTGGTAAGGAGATCACTTCTTAAAAAGGAGAGAAAATCTGTCCACAATGCCCCAAATACTGTCTCAACAACACTCTCAGGTTTGATCGCAATAAATCCTTTCCCTCACTTAGCTGGCTCCATTTCCTTCATTGCGACAAAGGAAACCATTCGTTTACAATCCTTTGCCACTCATGTGGAATGTAAAACATCCTTACATCTGCAGGTCAGCATCAATAAAGCCAGCACTAGAGGTGTCTATCGAGATGGATATCACTCTCGGTGAGAGACTCAATGACAAAAAATGCACCGCAAACAGTGAATGGTCACCTACTT
>NW_025124068.1:0-1078 GCF_004010195.1 Chiloscyllium plagiosum | reverse complement strand
ATTCAATGTCCTGTTTTCTGATAGTCATACAGTAAATGCTGTATATAGTAACTTTCATTTTTAAAGAAGAAATGCCAAGTGAAATGTGTCCATTGTGAGTTAATGGGAAAATATAGTTTGTTTCGTAGGATTTTACTTTAGTTGATTCATTTTCCCTGTAATCGGCCAGATACAATTGTTGGCAGCAATTAAGCTGACTACAGAAAAGGTCCTGGAGTTCCCAGTTTCATTAACTGGAAGCAGATGGAGTTTCTGCAGTGGATCAGGGATATTTTGTCTCACTGTTGACCAGTTGGTGGAAAGCCAACTGCAAACTATAACCACTGCCTCCGCAGAAACAAAACGACTCAGCAACAATACTGGAGAAAAGTTTATTTTCAGTTGTGTAACTTGGAGAACTAGTCACTCCTCTCATTGAAGGAAATATTCGCAGAGTCTCAGACGCAACCTTAACATCAACAGTTCATTCAAGGATCACTACAGCACTGTTTAGTATTGAGAAAAATTGATAAATAGTCAGAGAGTCATGAAGTGATACAGCATGGTTACAGACACTTCAGTCCACCCAGTCCATGCCAGTCCTAATCCCAAACTAAACTAATCCCACCTGTGTGTACTTGGCGCATATCCATCCAAACGTTTGATATTCATTTACTTATCCAAATGTCTTCTAAAGGTTGTAAGTATCCACTATCAAATCATCCCACACACAAACCATTCTCTGTGTAAAAAGTTGTCTCTGATCTCTTTTTAAAATTTTTTTCTCCACTCATTGGAAAAACGTGTTCCCTATTGTTGAAATCCCCCACTATAGGGAAAATACACCAATGTCTGGGTCAAAAATTGAAAACAATCCCAGCTCCAAACATTTACAAAATATCACTGTGGATCTTCCTCGAATCCAAAAAAGATTGTCCCCTTTGATCAATGATTTATAAAATTTACTCGCGTATCTACTGTGATAGACGTTTTCAAACAACTTCTTAGGTGCATATGGTTCACATCAATCAGATTAAAGTAACATTTCGTGCGCTACCCCACACACAAAAAAAAGTTTGTTGACACGAATTGCTCTGAG
>NW_025124067.1:0-1078 GCF_004010195.1 Chiloscyllium plagiosum | reverse complement strand
CTTTCTGAGGTATTGAGGGAGCACTAGCTGAGGCATTGAGGGAGAACTTTCTGAGATATTGAGGTAGAACTACCTCAATATCTCAGATATTGAGGCATTGAGGGAGAAAGATTTGAGGTATTGAGGGAGCACTTTCAGAGGTATTGAGAGATCACTATCCGAGGTATTGAGGGAGACCTATCTGAGGTATTTAGGGAGCACTTTCAGAGGTATTGAGCGAGCACTATCTGAGGTATTGATGGAGCACTATCTGTGGTCTTGGTAGAGCACTTTCTGAGATATTGAGGGAGCACTTTCTGACGTACTGAGGAAGCACTATCTGAGGTACTGAGGGAGAACTATCTGAGGTATTGATGGAGCACTTTCTGAGGTATTGAGGGAGCACTTTCTGAGGTACTGAGGGAACACTTTCGGAGTTATTGAGGGAGAACTATCTGAAGTATTGACGGAGCACTTTCTGAGGTATTGAGGGAGCACTTTCTGAGGTACTGAGGAAGCACTATCTGAGGTACTGAGGGAGAACTATCTGAGGTACTGTGGGAGAACTATCTGAAGTACTGAGGGACCACTTTCTGTAGTATTGAGGGAGCACTTTCTGAGTTACTGAGGGAGAACTATCTTAGGTACTGAGGGAGCACTTTCTGGGGTACTGAGGGAGCACTATCTGAGGTAATGAGGGAGAACTATCTGAGGTACTGATCGAGCACATTCTGTGGTATTGAGGGAGCACTATCTGAGGTACTGAGGGAGCACTCTCTGAGTTGTTGAGGGAGCACTATCTGAGGTACTGAGGGACAACTATCTGGGGTACTGAGGTAGCACTTTCTGAGGATTGAGGGAGCATTCTCTGAGGTACTGAGGGAGGTCTATCTGAGGTACTGAGGGAGCACTTTCTGTGGTATTGTGGAAGCACTTTATGAGGTATTGAGGGAGCACTATCTGAGGTATTGAGGAAGCTCCTTCTGAAGTATTGAGGGAGCACTTTCTGAGGTATTGTGGGTGCACTTTCTGATTTACTGAGGGAGCACTATCTGAGGTACTGAGAGAGTACTATCTGAGGTACTGAGGGAGCACTTTC
>NW_025124066.1:0-1078 GCF_004010195.1 Chiloscyllium plagiosum | reverse complement strand
CCCGATTGTATAACAAAAATATTGAATCATGCAAAGTGCACATTCGATCCTAAGTAGCAATGCCCATCGATCATATTATGTAGAATGAAGCCAAAGATCCCCAGGTAAGCACCTGTTCATTGTTGCAACATTCCAGTCTATGATCTCTCCTCCCCTCTCACTAGAGCTGCTGCTTCCTGTTAGTGCTGTCGGTGATTCTCCTACTCATACTGTGTAATAACACACTGAATAAAGCCCATTTATTATTAAAAGATGGAAACTCTCGACAGAGATTGAAATTAATCACATTCACTGAATAAACAGGTCCTGACAGCAATATTCGAACTGCAATAAAAGTGAATTCTTACTCGGTCTGGATGGAATGGATGGAATGGATGGATTTTGCTTAGGCATGGACTATAAATCTTTCAATCTTTTTAGTCTTTCTTCTGTGTATGTAGGAGTAGTGCCAGTACACAGCAGGATTGTATATATTCCACCTGTTTTATAAAATGAAGCAGGGATAAAAAGCAGATCAGTTGCATAATGTGTCCGGTGGGAAATTTCCAGAGACCATAATACAGTGTATAATATTTGTTGCCCATGTCTATGTTCAGTGCTGCTCCTGGTTTTAAGTTAACGGTTGTCAAATCATTCCATAACCTTGAGACATCATTCAGAGCATCCAGAATGCTACTCGGGACAGGAGGAATCAGTTCTGTCCGCATCGTGCCTGTTTCACAGGGGCAGAATGAGACAATTCAGCCTCATCGTACCTATTGCAGAGGAACAGGAGGAGACAATGCAGCCTCATTGTGCGTGTTACAGAGGGTTAGGAGAAGGCTATTTCTTCTTGAGCCTATTACACAGGGACAGAAGGGCATTATTCTGTTTTTTGAGCCTGTTACGCAGTAACAATCAGTTTTATTATTAATTGTGGAGAAGGACAGTCGTGATATAGGTGTTGAAAGCCATTTTAGAACATTTTAGACTACCACTTTGAAAGGTTGTTTGAGAACCTAGTGGCAGGAAAGTGGGAGGGCTTCGCAAATGAGATTGCAGCGTCTAGCCATAGTATGTTCCTGTTCACGAGGAAGGC
>NW_025124065.1:0-1078 GCF_004010195.1 Chiloscyllium plagiosum | reverse complement strand
GTTAGGAAATAAAGGAAGCATTTGACAAGGTTCTGCATGGGAGACAGTTGAGCAAGATTGGATCTCATGTAATACAGGGAGAACTCGCCATTTAAAAACAGAACTGGCTCGAAGGTAGAAGACAGAGGGTGGTGGTGGAGGGTTGTTTTTTCAAAGTGGAGGCCTATAACCAGTGGATCGGTGCTGGGTCCACTTCTTTTCATCATTTATATAAATGATTTGAATGTGAGCATAAGAGGTATACTTCGTAAGTTTGCTGATGACACCAAAATTGCAGGTGTAGTTGATGGCGAAGAAGATTCCCTCAGATTGTAAAGGGATCTTGATCAGATGGACCAATCGGCTGAGAAGTGGCAGAAGGAGTTTAATTTAGATAAATGTGAGGTGCTGCATTTTGGGAAAGCAAATCATAGCAAGATTTAAACACTGAATGGTAAGGTCCTAGGGAGTGTTTTTGAACAAAGAAACCTTGGAGTGCAGTTTCATAGCTCACTGAAAGTGGAGTCGCAAGTCAATAGGATAGTGAAGAAGGCGTTTGGCATGCTTTCCTTTATTGCTCAGTGTACTGAGTACAGGAGTTGGGAAGTCATGTTGCAGAACATTGGTTAGGCCACTGTTGGAAAATTGCATGCAATTCTGGTCACCTTCCTATCAGAAAAATGTTGTGAAACTTGACAGGTTTTAGACAAGATTTACAGGATGGTGCCAAGGATGGAGGATTTGAGCTACAAGGAGATTTTGAATAGACTACGGCTGTTATACCTGGAGCGTCAGAAGCTGAGGGGTGACCTTATAGAAGTTTATAAAATCATGAGGGGTATGGATAGGGTAAATAGACAAAGACACTGGATGCCTTCTCGCAGAGCACTTTAGAGACCATCTCTGGGACACCTGCACCAATCAACCCCACTGCCCCGTGGCCGAACATTTCAACTCCCCCTCCCACTCTGCGAGGACATGTAGATCCTGGGCCTCCTCCATCGCCACTCCCTTACCATCCAATGCCTGGAGGAAGAACGCCTTATCTTCCGCCTTGAGACCCTCCAACCCCATAGCATCAATGTGGACTTCACCAGTT
>NW_025124064.1:0-1078 GCF_004010195.1 Chiloscyllium plagiosum | reverse complement strand
TAACCTTAAAAGTTTATAAAATCATGCAGGGCATGGATAGAGTGAATAGCAGTGATCTTTTTCCCAGGATAGTGGAGTCGAAAACTAGAGAGCATAAGTAAGAAAGGAAAAATTTAAAAGTTACCTCAGGGGCATTTTTTTCACACATGTATGGAATGAGCTGCCAGAGTTGGTGGTGAAGGCAGCAATAATGACAACATTAAACAAGCATCAGATGGGTTTGTAAGCTGTGGATGGACTTTTGGGAAGGCAGTGCTTGAGATTCTCCCACTATCTAAGTCAGAAAGAGAAATGGAGCTGGGGTTGGCTTTGATGAGCTCTGTTGCCATTTGAAGTTAATGAATCCGAGCAGAAGGGGTTGTGTTGAGGCAGAGGTGTAGGGAGGTTGGCTACAAATGTTTTGATGGAATATTTGGAATTTCTCCTTCATAATGTGAGGTTTTCTTGAGTATCTTAAGATAAAGCAATTTTGGGGTGATACTCAGCTGTTTTGTTTTTCTTGTTTTGCTCCTTTTTTTGTAAACATTGCTCTACTGTCACCACACCTTCTCTGTCTTTACGTCTCATCACTGGGCTTCTCTCTGTGTCTGTTTCCCCAACGTACATCCCAAATTCCAGGTGTACATCTGCAACCAGCTGGTCAGGTACTGTGCAACCTCTACTTCTCACTGATCGAGCATGCTCTGTTTCATCACATGCATGTGGATGATGTGGGGGTCGGTGGAGGGCCAAGGGAAAGGAATTGTGTCGAGAAATGTGCATCCCTTTGGCTTAGTTGTGGCTTCACATAGATGCAGCAAGCCGCTAGTTGGCAATATACTGCAGACCTTATAATTAAACTGGAACGTGCTTATAAAGGGGTGTTATTGTGAAAGCAACAAATTGAAGTTACACAAACAATCTTGAGCTGTTCATGTGAACAGGATGCAACAAAGATTGACCTTTTTAAAGTTGAGTTGGACTTTCGCAAATAGTCTGGCAGAGTTAACAGCCCACTAATCTTGATAAATGTAGCTTTAAGAAATCTGAAATTTGAGTTGCAAGGTTGAACTTTCAGATGGCAGTGCCTCTTTAAGAG
>NW_025124063.1:0-1078 GCF_004010195.1 Chiloscyllium plagiosum | reverse complement strand
TCACGGTACGGGTCTTGTGTCAGAAAGTGGGTCAAATGTAGACCGTGCTGTATTTCTGATGGTACAGAGTTTGTGTTTCTGTAATAGTATGGCTGTGGAAGCTCAATCATTGCTAAGTTAGAAATTAATAGGTTTCTGAAGAATATCTCATCAAACTTTATATGCGTGAACTTGTAATATCTTCTGAAAATATGTAAATGGCAAAATTAAGAGAAAAAGGTGCAGCTTTATTACAGTCTGATACCAGATAATTGAGGACAGGGAAATAGCAGAACTATAGAGCAAATACTTTAGTTTTGCATTCACAGAAGAAAACAAAACAAAAAATAAAGCTTCCCAACAATTCCAGGGAACTTTAGTCTGATGAGAAAAAGTGAATAGAATGAAATTAACAACTACACAGTTTTCGAGAAAGTATTGGACTGAAATTAATGGGCATAGACAAAGTCAACAGTAACGTATGAAATGGGAATCATATTTGAGAAAGTGGCTTTTAGCAAAATTATGGAGAAGGTATCAATGCAATACGTTTGGAATCTCAGAAAGATTTTTGATAAAGCCCCAAGCCTATTGTGCGAATTCGAATCCTATGGGACTGGGGCTAATATATGGTCATGGTGTTAGAATGGGAGAGCTGGCAGGAAACAGTGAGTAAGATTAAAACCATGTTTTTGAATGGAAGGCTTGGAGGATATAACAAGGATCGGGATTTGGGATGCAGCAATTCCCAATACACATCATATCTTTGCTTGAGAGGCTCAAATGTAATATTCCCACGTCTGATGACAGCAGTAAACGATGTCAGCTTGTGAGTGTATGAGTGGCATGTAAAAAAAAGCTCCAAGGTGATTGAGACAAGTGAAATGACTGGGCAAATACGTGGTAGATGGAGAGCAATGGGAGAGATGAGATTTTGTGTACTTTGAAGGGAACAATAGAATGGCAGCCTATCATTCCAAAAGGGATTGGTTGAAAAATGTTGATGTATAAATGAACTTAAGCTGCATTTTTGTTTATTTCTGCGCAGCCCTCTGAGTCCATGTAAGTTAGTGAGTTCTGAAGCTAGAAGTCAATACTG
>NW_025124062.1:0-1078 GCF_004010195.1 Chiloscyllium plagiosum | reverse complement strand
GAGAGAGAAGCAATGTGGTAAGAACAGTGGGAAGGAGAACACGGTGGTCCAGGTAAGATCGTTCAATTCAGCGGGAAGGTGGGATTGGTTATTTCTTAAGGAGCAGAGATGTTCCCTGAACTGTTCCGCAAATTGGCATTTGATGTCTCAGATGTCAAGGCGACCACATTGAGAGCACCGGATACAATAAATGAGGCTGAAGGATGCACAAATAAATTTATTTTGGATTTTAAATGATCCTTTCGGGTCTTGGATGGAGGCGAATGGGGAGGTGTGGGCATAGGTTTTTCACCTCTTATGACGGCAGGGAAAAGGTGCCAGAGTGGAGAGGGGGTTAGTGGGGAGTGTGGATTTAATGAGGGAGCTGTGAAGGGAATTGTCTCTATGGAATGTAGATAGGAAGGGGAGGGCGGTGTCAGAGATGGACTAGGTGAAAGTGAGGTCGATTTGGAAGGTGTAGGTGTGGTGAATGAACTGTTCAAGCTTTTTGTGGGAGCACAAGGCAGCACCGATATAATCATTGATGTAGCAGAGGAAAGGATGGAGGATGGTGCCAGTGTAGTTGTGGAAGAGGGACTGTTCCACATATCCTATAAAGAGGCAAGCACAGCTGGGATGCATGTAGGTAGCCATAGCCACTTGTTTGGTTTGTAGGAAGTGGGAGGATTGAAAGAAGACGTTGTTGAGGGTAAGGACCAGTTCTGCCAATCGAATGAGGGTGTCAGTGGAGGGGTCTGGGTGGGTCGGCAAGAGAGGAAGAAATGGAGGACTTTTAGGCCTTCCTTATGGAGATGGAGGAGGAGGAGAGCATAGGTGGTGTCTCGAACATATGTAGGGAGTTCCTAGACCAAATGGGATAGCATGGAATCTAAGTTCAGTGGGGCAGGAGCAGGCACAGACAATCGGTCGACCTGGACAAAAATTCACAAACCCAATTGTCAAGAGATACAACCAGGCGGTTTGGAGCTAGGGGACTATGAGGTTGGAGGTTAGGGGTGGGAGATCACCTGTGGTCATGAGATTGTGGATGGTCTTGGAGATGATAATTTGGTGATAAGAGGTCATGGCCAAGGGGAGG
>NW_025124061.1:0-1078 GCF_004010195.1 Chiloscyllium plagiosum | reverse complement strand
GATACTTTGCAGGACACAAACTACTACAGCATTCCCTCACTGTGTGGAATCGTGCTGTGCACAAACTACTACAGCATTCTCTCACTGTGTGGGATCTTACTGTGCACAAACTACTACAGCATTCTCACACTGTGTGGGATCGTGCTGTGCACAAACTACTACAGCATTCCCTCACTGTGTGGGATCTTACTGTGCGCAAACTACTACAGCTTTCCCTCACTGTGTGGGATCGTGCTGTGCACAAACTACTACAGCATTCCCTCACTGTGTGGGATCTTGCTGTGCGCAAACGACTACAGCATTCTCACACTGTGTGGGATTGTGCTGTGCACAAAGTACTACAGCATTCACTCACTGTGCGAGACCTTGCTGCGCACAAATTACTACAGTATTCCCTGTCTGTATGGGAGCTTGCTGTAGACAAACTACTGCAGCATGCCCTCACTGTGTGGGATCGTGCTGTGCACAAACTACTACAGTATTCCCTCACTGTGTGGGATTGTGCTGTGCACAAACAACTACAGCATTCTCTCACTGTGCGAGACCTTGCTGTGCACAAACTATGACAGAATTCTCTCACTGTGTGGGATCGTGCTGTGCACAAACTACTACAGCATTTCCGCTCTGTGTGGGATCTTGCTGTGCACAAATGACTACAGCATTTTCTCACTGTGCGAGACCTTGCTGTGCACAAATTACGACAGTATTCCCTCTCTGTGTGGGTGCTTGTTGTAGACAAACTACTGCAGCGTGCCCTCATTGTGTGGGATCTTACTGTGCACAAATTACTACAGTATTCTCTCACTGTGTGGGAGCTTGCTGTAGACAAACTACTGCAGCATTCCCTCACTGTGTGGGATCTTGCTGTGCATAACCTACCACAGCATTCTCTCACTGTGTGGGATCGTGCTGTGCACAATTTACTACAGCACTCCCTCACTGTGTGGGATCGTGCTGTGCATGAACTACTACAGCATTCCCGCTCTGTGTGGGATCGTGCTGTGCACAAACTACTACCGGATTCCCTCAGTGTGTGGGATCTTGCTGTGCACAAAGTACTACAGCATTCCCTCACTGT
>NW_025124060.1:0-1078 GCF_004010195.1 Chiloscyllium plagiosum | reverse complement strand
TGACTCCCCAAAGCCTGTCCACCATCTACAAGATACAAGTCAGGAGTGTGATGGAATACTCCCCGTGTGCCTAAATGAGTGAAGCTCCAACAACACTCAAGAAGCTTGATACCATCCAGAACAAAATGTTTGACACTACATCCACAAGCATCTACTCCCTCCACTGCTGACGCTCAGTAGCAGCAGTGTGTACTATCTACAAGATGCGCTGCAGCAATTCATCAAAGATCCTCAGACAGCACCTTCCAAACCCGCGACCACTTCCATTTAGAAGGATAAAGGCAGCAGATACATGGGAACATCGCCATCTCCAAATTCCCCTCCAAAACCACTTCCCACCGTGACCTCGAAATATATCGATTTTCCTTCACTGACGCTCGGTCAAAATCCTGGAATTCATTCCCCAAGGGCATTGTGGGTCAACCCACAGCAGTTCAAGAAGGCAGCTCACCACCACCTTCTCAAGGGGCAACTGGGGACAGGCAACGAAGGCTGACCCAGGCAGCAATAGCCTCAACACTTTCTGTTTGTGTTTTGTACATTGGGTCCATACACATTCAGTTGATGGTGAGCTGTTTTAGCCTAGCCAGGCCATCCCACCTCCCGGTTTGTGCTCAGATTTGAAACGTCACTCCTCCAGCACTTTAAGCAAAACATCTCAAGCCTGGCCCCGGCCAGTCTGCTGTCAAAAGCTCATCTGAGCTTTCGTTGCTCTCTCCTTGTTCCTGGCTGACCTTCCGTTTCCCACTCTGCGTACACTTGAACTTGTTTCAGCTTTTACCCCCTCAAGCTCTCGTTCACCCTCTGCTCGCTGGCCCGCTTCAATCCCTGATTTGGCAAAGTCTCATAGAATCCCTATGGTGCAGAAGCAGGTTATTTGACCCATCGAGTCCAATCCCACCCTCCAAAGAGCATCCCAGCCAGACCCCCTCCCCATTAGCTATCCCCTATCACCTTGCATTCCCTATGGCTAGTCCACCTCATCTGCACACCCCTGGATAACCTATGCATGGCCAATCTACTTTAACCTGCATATCCTTGGACTGTGGGAGGAAACCCACGCAGACACGGGGAGAAT
>NW_025124059.1:0-1078 GCF_004010195.1 Chiloscyllium plagiosum | reverse complement strand
AATAGCGTAGGTTAAATGGGCTTCAGATTGGTTTCACAGGTCGGTGCAATATCGAGAGCTGAAGGGCCTGTACTGTGCTGTAAGGTTCTATGCTCTATGTGCTAGGTTTTGCAGATTAACTCTGACACCCAAGCACATTGTTCAACATTGGAAAATTATGGCTCGCAGAATCAGTAAGTAGATACAGGATTTTCCACTCCAATTCAATCTGATTTGAACTCAGAGTGAAATCTTTAAAGCAGTTATTCCACCAGCTCCCTGTTCAACACTGTCAATCTAAGATGATTGACATTCAGATGTGGCTTTTGTATTAAAATCACCTGATTTGCTTAAATTGGGTTGGGATTTGGCACTCATCTCATCTTATCCTTACCACAGCAATTAAAATTGCTACTTAAATTTTGGTCAAGGCCAAGACAGCCTTAAACCCTGGATTCATGTTCACTCGGAATTAGGTTAAAACAACACATATCGGATGAACTACGATTTGGGGAAAGCGCATTGCATCTGAATAAGCCAAATTAAAACTCTCACCCCAAAATTAAAGAGTTATTAGAGAACTCCATTTCCTTCTTTTCATTTGGTCATGTTTATTCACAGCAATTTATGACATATTCATTCATAGAGAATCCAAAGGAAACTACCATTGCAAGGCTTGTCACCAGTAATGTCAAGTCAGAAACAATCTCTGCATTCTCTGCAAGCAACCTAACAGCTACTGGAGGAAGCAAAACGTTGCAGCCTGCAATCAACTATTGTGGCCTTTGAATGTAAAACAGGATTCAGCATTGCTAACAACAGAATGGGATAAAAATAATTTCATCCAGTACAATATGTTAACAGGTCATACCTTACCATTCCAATATGATCTTGGAATTGGGATGTGATCAACACGGCCTCCTCTCTTTCTTCTTTCTTGATAAAATATTGTTGTCAAATCAGGAAAATTCCTGTTCAAATCAATACTCTGAATGTTTGACCGTCCAGTACCCCATCCATTGAACCCAGGACCCTGCATGATTAGGAAATTAATTTGTTAGACATTGCTACGAGCGAGTGAGGGCAGGAATAGGAGGAT
>NW_025124058.1:0-1078 GCF_004010195.1 Chiloscyllium plagiosum | reverse complement strand
CGGCCAATCCCCAACCTAACCCGCACATCCCTGGGCACTATGGGTAATTTAGCACGGCCAATCCATCCGAACCTGCACATCCCTGGGCACTATGTGTAATTAAGCACGGCCAATCCCCCATCCTGACCCGCACGTCCCTGGGCACTATGGGTAATTTAGCATGGCCAATCCCCCACCCCAGCCCGCACATCCCTGGGCACTATGGGTAATTTAGCACGGCCAATCCCCAACCTAACCCGCACATCCCTGGGCACTATGGGTAATTTAGCACGGGCAATCCATCCGAACCTGCACATCCCTGGGCACTATGTGTAATTTAGTACGGCCAATCCCCACCCTAACCCGCACATCCCTGGGCACTATGTGTAATTTAGCACGGCCAATCCCCCCACCCTAACCCGCACATCCCTGGGCACTGTGAGTAATTTAGCACGGCCAATCCCCACCCTAACCCGCACATCCCTGGGCACTATGGGTAATATAGCACGTGCAATCCCCCCACCCTAACCTGTATATCCCTGAGCGCTATGGGTAATTTAGCACAGCCAATCACACCCTAACCCGTACATCCCTGAGCACTATGGGTAATTTAGCACGGCCAATCCCCACCCTAATCCGCACATCCCTGAGCACTATGGGTAATTTAGCATGGCCAATCCATCCGAACCTGCACATCCCTGAGCACTATGGGTAATTTAGCACGGCCAATCCCCCATCCTGACCCGCACGTCCCTGGGCACTATGGGTAATTTAGCATGGCCAATCCACACACTCACCTGCACATCCCTGGGCACTATGGGTAATTTAGCACGACCAATCCCCCACCCTAACCCGCACATCCCTGGGCACTATGGGTAATTTAGCACGGCCAAACCCCAACCTAACGCGCACATCCCTGGGCACTATGGGTAATTTAGCACGGCCAATCCCCACCCAAACCCACACATCCCTGGGCACTATGGGTAATTTAGCACGGCCAATCGCACCCTAAACTGCACAACCTTGGGCAATATGGGAATTTTAGCAAAGCCAATCGCACTCTAAACTGCACATCCCTGGGCACTATGGGTAATTTAGC
>NW_025124057.1:0-1078 GCF_004010195.1 Chiloscyllium plagiosum | reverse complement strand
GTCTGGCAGTATCTGCCCAGAGAGAGCTAAAGCTGAGACAACGTTTGGGGTCCGGGGGCGGCCGTCATTCGGAAGATCGCGCTTTGGGACTTGATTTCACCTCCCTGCCTGTGGGAAAGAGTATTTTTCATTCTAAAACGTATTATTTTGTTTGGCGACACCAAAGTCGGCCCTTTTGTGTTTCTGTTTTCTCTCCTGAAAGGGTTGTTTCTCTTTAAAGAGTTTATCTTCTGAAGCAGCTGCTAACGGTCACTCGGGGCACGAGGCGGCCGTTAACCGCCAGCTCGCGCGCGGCGGGGGAGGGGGCGGGGCCTGGAGCTAAAATGGCGGCGGTCCCACCCAGAAAGGAAAAGGGTCAGAGGGAGAGCGGACTGTGTCAATAAAGTCCCTCTTCCCAAGGTAACAATGGTGGTTATTGGGGGATGGAGGGAGAGTGGAGTGTGTCAGTAAAGTCCTGTTCCTGAAGGTAATGATGGTGGACATTGGGGGCTGAGGGGGAGAGGATTGAGCCTGGTCCCCTCCCCACAGTGAGACATCTTGCCGGTAAGCGAGGCCGGGTGACCGTTACCAATTTTATTTTATATTCCACCCCCTCCCCCTCTCACTTAGCTCCAAGGGTTTTTATTTACACTGGAGGATATTATCTGATGGTGGGGAGCTGATGCTGGTGACGGAAGAGGGATGGCTGACCATCGCGACAGCGAGGACCACACCGTTTTATTTTGCCGCTGGGACACGCTCCAGATGCAGGAGGATGGCTGGGGACTGAGGAAAGAAAGAGAACTTGGAGATGGGAAGAGTTGGTAGGGTTTGGCACTCTGTACCTCAAACTGCAGTCAATACCAATTCAATTGTTAAATTTTATATTTGACATAAGCAATGATTTTTATTATGGGGTCCAGGCAGACAAATGGAGTGTGGCCACAGATCAACCCCGATCTTATTGAGGGATTGGAACAGGATCTGGGGGCTGAATGGCCTCCTCCTTTTCCTGTGAAACTTGATTACAAATTTACCAGAGCTCTTCAGTAAAATTGGAAGGTGGTAAATGAATAAGGATGGACAATCTCGTGCCTTG
>NW_025124056.1:0-1078 GCF_004010195.1 Chiloscyllium plagiosum | reverse complement strand
GAGCCAGGACATTCTCCAAGTGATAGGAAGCACAGTCAGGATATTCTCGCGGTGATAGGAAGCAGAGCCAGGACATTTTCATGTTGACAGGAAGCACAGCTAGGACATTCTCCCGGTGATAGGAAGCAGAGCCAGAACATTCTCCCGGTGATAGGAAGCACAGCCAGGACATTCTCCTGGTGATAGAAAGCACAGCGAGGACATTCTCCTGGTGATAGAAGGCAGCAGCCAGGAAATTCTCCTGGTGATAGGAAGCAGAGCCAGGACATTCTCCCAGTGATAGGAGGCAGCGGCCAGCACATTCTCCCGGTGATAGGAAGCGCAGCCAGGACATTCTCCCGGTGATGGGAGGCAGCACCCAGGACATTCTCCCGGTGGTTGGAGGCAGCGGCCAGGACATTCTCCCGGTGATAGGAAGCGCAGCCAGGACATTCTTCCAGTGATGGGAGGCAGCAGCCAGGACATTCTCCTGGTGATAGGAAGCAGAGCCAGGACATTCTCCCAGTGATAGGAAGCACAGCCAGGGCATTTTTCCGGTGATAGGAGGCAGCAGCCGGGACATTCTCCTGGTGTAGGAAGCACTGCCAGGACATTCTCCCGGTGATAGGAAGCACTGCCAATACATTCTACCGGTTACAGGTAGCACTGCCTGGACTTTCTCCCGGTGATAGGAAGCAGAGCCAGGACATTCTCCAAGTGATAGGAAGCACTGCCAGGACATTCTTCCGGTGATAGTAAGCTCTGCTAGGACATTCTCCTGGTGATAGGAGGCAGCAGCCAGGGCATTCTCCCGGTGTTAGGAAGCAGCAGCTAGGACATTCTCCCGGTGATAGGAGGCAGCAGCCAGGACATTCTCCCGGTGATAGGAGGCAGCAACCAGGATATTCTCCCGGTGATAGGAAGCGCAGCCAGGACATTCTTCCGGTGATGGGAGGCAGCAGCCAGGACATTCTCCTGGTGATAGGAAGCACAGCCAGGGCATTTTTCCGGTGATAGGAGGCAGCAGCCGGGACATTCTCCTGGTGATACGAGGCAGCAGCCAGGACATTCTCCTGGTGTAGCTAGGAACCCTCCAACC
>NW_025124055.1:0-1078 GCF_004010195.1 Chiloscyllium plagiosum | reverse complement strand
ACTTGGTCTGCCTGTGTGTGGCTTTCCTGTGTACCTTTGTGGTGAATTCTCCGTTTGGTGTTCTCTGTACCATCACGTCTAGGAATGGGAGTTGGTTGTCCTTTTCTTCCTCTCTCGTGAATCGGATTCCTGTGAGCGTGGAGTTGATTATCCGGTGTGTTTTCCCTATTTCCGTGTTTTTAATGATTACAAAGGTGTCCTCCATTTGTGTCCTTAATGTAGCGACTCAGAAAACCATCTCATACATTCACCACGTAAGTCTCCTCCATAGTATTGTTCCTGATCTGACTTACTCAGTCTATGGGCAGATTAAAGTCATACGCAATAGCGAGAAGGCCACAAGATAAAGGAGCAGAATTAGGCCATTCAACCCATCGAGACCTCTCCAATATTTGGTCATGGTTGATATGTTTCTCAACCTCATTCTTCGGCTTTCTGCCATCTCCTGTAACTGTTGATCCTCTCATCAATCAGGGACCTATCTATGTCTGTATACTGTGCAGTCGGCTCCTGGTCTCTCGTGCGAGTTGAAAATCTTCTCCATTGCCCCTCTCTGTATTGTTTAAGTTTCAATCAGATTCTCCTCAAACTTCTAAATTGCATCAAGTACAGCCTCCGAGTTTTCAACATTTTATGACAAGCATTTCTTCCCCCCAGGATCATTCTTTTAAACCTTCTTTGGACCATCTCCAATGTCGTCATATCTTCTGGAGTATTGTGTGCAGTTCTTGTTTCCTCGTTACGAGAAGGATTTTATTATTTTGGAGAGGGTTCAGAAAGTATTTACCAGGATGATGTCATGAATGGAAGTCTTCTGTTATAAAAATAGGCTGCGGTTTCTTTTTCACTGGAGCAGAGGACTTCGACGTTTGGCCTTATAGAGATTTGTAAGATCACGAGGAGCATAAATAAGATTACTATCAAAGGTGAGGGAGTTCGAATCCAGGGGCATATGTTTAAAGTACGAGAAGGAAGATTTATCAAGGACATGAGTGGCAGCTTTTGTTTTACACCCGTTGGTCACTGTGTGCAATAAACCGCTAGAGGAAGTGATGAATGCAACTACAGTTTCATTATT
>NW_025124054.1:0-1077 GCF_004010195.1 Chiloscyllium plagiosum | reverse complement strand
GCCTGTTTCCACACTGTAAGTAACCTAATCTAATGCTTCATGAAAACCACTGAAGTAATCTGACCAGTTTTATTTATTATTGAACAGTGTGTATTTGTCTGTTCTCTGTGTGACTGGGGCTGAAAACAAAGGTTATAACGTGAAAACATTCATCCCTCTCCCTAAGGCTGGTGTTGACATTTCCTAAACAAGACTAAGTTGCCATTCTGTTGTACATTCTCAATTACTGAAACCGTTAAAGGAACTGAATGCCAGCAGATTGACTTATTGTGTCATCATGAAAATGCGAGAGCCTTTAACATAGACCAATTAGATGACTTTGTTATTTAATTTTGCTTTCCTGATGTTAAAGTATGATGAATAAATTGATAAGAATTTTGTTTAAGCTGCAGACATGATGACAAGAATTGATTATTTGCAGAGTCTGGGATTAGTTATCCAAAAATCTTGAAGATTTTAATTGTACTGTGTTGTGAATGCAGAGGTAGAACAGCACGGTGGCACAGTGGTTAGCACTGCTGCTTCACAGTGCCAGAGACCCGGGTTCAATTCCTGCCTCACGCAACTGTCTGTGTGGAGTTTGCACGTTCTCCTCATGTCTGTGAGGGTTTCCTCCGGGTGCTCTGGTTTCCTCCCACAGTCCAAAAATGTGCAGGTTAGGTGAACTGGCCATGCTAAATTGCCCGTAGTGTTAGGTGCAGGGGAATGGATGCGGGTGGGTTGCTCTTGGTGTGGACTTGTTGTGCCGAAGGGCCTGTTTCCACGCTGAAAGTAATCTAATCAGAAAGGCTGGTTTGGTTTGGCTGTCTGTCTCCCTGTGATGCAATAGTGGAGGGGCTAATTAAAAAGCTTTCAATTTTGTCACTAAGGACAGTGAAGGGGTCACAGTTTTGTTGGACAGAAAGAGAGGTAGACTCCATCTTTGGAGGAGAGATTTTTAGTTGTCTGGCAGGGATGATGTTAAGAGCACTTGTCTCACTCTGTGAGATCAGGCCTCAGGGGGAGTCTAAAGGAGCTGAAGAAGTGGGAGGGGGAGTTTCTGGATTGGTGGGAAACTGTGTGGAGAGGTGGTATTGC
>NW_025124053.1:0-1077 GCF_004010195.1 Chiloscyllium plagiosum | reverse complement strand
GTGGTTATAGTTGAGTCCCTTGACCAGTATTGTTCTTTCCGTGCCTGTGAGCTGTCTGTGGGAGAGGTTTCTAACCCAGGTTTGTGTTGTGGCGTCCTCTCTGTTGTGTGTTAGTTTGTCCATTTTTTCTTTTAGTGCTTTTTTTTGCGGTTTGTGGTCCTGTTCTGTCCTATGGTGATGGCCTGTTCTGTGGTCCGGGTCCATTCCTGATGGGGGAGATACTAAACGAGTATTTTGCATCAGTGTTTACTTTGGAAAAGGACATGGAACACATATATTGTAGGGAAATAGATGGTGACATCTTGAAAAATGTCCATATTACAGAGGAGGAAGTGTTGGATGTCTTGAAGTGCATAAAAGTGGATAAATCCCCAAGACCTGATCAGGTGTACCCAAGAACTCTGTGGGAAGCTAGGAAAGTGATTGATGGGCCTCTTACTGAGATATTTGTATCATCAATAGTCACAGGTGAGGTGCCGGAAGACTGGAGGTTGGCTTACGTGGTGCCACTATTTAAGGAAGGTGGTAAGGACAAGCCAGGGAATTACAGACAAGTGAGCCTGACATTGGTGGTAGGCAAGTCGTTGGAGGGAACCCTGAGGGACAGGATGTACATGCATTTGGAAAGGACTAATTAGTGATAGTCAACTTGGCTTTGTGCGTGGGAGATCCTGTCTCACAAAACTTGATTGAGTTTTTTGAAGAAGTAACAAAGAGGATTAATGAGGGAAGAGTGATAGACATGATCAATATGGACCTCAGTAAGGCATTTGACAAGGTTCCTCATGGGAGACTAGTTAGCAAGGTTAGATCTCACGGAATACAGGAAGAATTCACCATTTGGATACAGAACTGACTCAAAGGTAGAAGACAGAGGGTGGTGGTGAAGGGTTGTTTGCAGACTGGAGGACTGTGACCAGTGGAGTGCCACAAGGATTGGTGCTGGGTCCACTACTTTTCCTCATTTATATAAATGATTTGGATGTGAGCAAAAGAGGTATAGTTATGCTGATGACACCAAAATTGGAGGCATAGTGGACAGTAAAGAAGGTTACCTCAGATTACAACGGGATCTTG
>NW_025124052.1:0-1077 GCF_004010195.1 Chiloscyllium plagiosum | reverse complement strand
CCCAGATTTAGATAACCAGGAAGGATGATCTCCTCGGCTGGGGAGTCCCGAACCAGGGCTCACGGACTAAGGAGACTGTCTCGGGCATTTTGGACTAAAATGAGGAAACTTTTCTTCACCCTGACAGTGGTGACACTTTAGAATTCAGTGTCATAGAAATTGATTAAATCCAAAATATTATAGTTTTTTTTCGGACTAAAGGGATCAAAGAATGATAGAACAGAATACTGAGTTGGATAATCAGCCATCATCATTTTGAACAGCAGCGCATGGTTAAGGGGCTGAATGGCTTACTGCTCCACCTATTTCTGTGACCATTCTGTGGCTTGAAGAGATGGATTTTGTTCAAAAGCTCATCAAGATGATTGTGAATTAGACATTCCTCAAATTAAATTGAACAATGAGAAAAATCTGGAAAACTGGGATAAACTTTTGAGTTACCTTCCAGATGCAAATCGAAATGACCTGAAAGAGTTGGTATAATCCCATGGGGAGATATGTGGGAATAACCTGGGAATCTCACTACACATAATATTGATTGAGGAAATGTTGTTCCAATCAAGCAACATCCTATAGACCTAATCTTTGAAGATTGGCACAGGTTCAGAAAGAGACTGAACACATGCTGAAGCATAACATGGTCGTACATTGGATCAAACTTACTTTTTGACTGTCGCTTTCTTTTCTCGTGAACTCGAATTGTCAACTTCCTCAGAATTTGGACAGAGTTTGGACTCCTTGTTTGTTTCACAGCTTCAATTGAACGCAAGGACAAATTAAGACATTTCAAGCAAACACTTACAACTACAATTAAAGAGGCAGTTTCCTCCTGCTCCTATTTTCTATGTTTCTAAACCGGCTTAAATATCCAATAAAACTGAACATTCAGAATTATATGCCTTCATCAGAAGATTTAGGTAAACAGGTTACACATTAGATTTTCTAGTCAGCGTATAAAGTTAGTCCATATGATCTCCCAGTATTGTTGCTTGAGGCTGAGATTACAGTTCATTAGAAGCTTTCCCACCACTAAGATGAATCTATTTGCTGGATTGAATAAAAATATTTTAAATGTTG
>NW_025124051.1:0-1077 GCF_004010195.1 Chiloscyllium plagiosum | reverse complement strand
AGAAGATCTGCGTATGTATATTTGAATGCAAAATGGGGTGTGCATTTGGTGTCATGACTGAGCTGATCATCTCTACTTCCCTTTCCTGCAACTCAAGGATATTTGCTCGATTCCTATCCTGACTGAAAATCTGTGAAACTCACCCATAACCATACTGAATGAAAATGCATTCTGTACTAAAGAATTCCACCGTTTCAATGCCCTTCAAAAGAAGATAACCTTCTTTGATGCCTTCTTAAATGGGCTACACTTTATTCAGATTTGATGCACTCTGGTCCATGATTCTTGCACAACGGTAAACAACCTCTCCTGTTCTCCACTGAATATTGTTTCTCAGAGTCTTTCATGTTTCAGCAAGCTGAGATTTCATTTTTCTCAACTCCCAACAATATTATCCTGTCCTGCTCAATCTCTCCATACTGACGTCAGTTCCGTTATCTTCTCTGGATTGCCTCAAATTCTGCTCCGACTGGAAATAAAGAAATGGCTGAGGAGCTGAATGAGTAATTTGCATCAGTCTTTGCTGTGAAAAGGGCGTCTAACATCGTTGGGGGCGGGGGGTGGACAGCAGAAATTAGTACGGTGGCCAGCAACAAGGTAAAGGTGCTGAAAAAAGCGGAAAATTTGTAAATGGGCAAACTACCTGATATAGATGGGCTACGTCCCACGGTTATGAAGCAGATAGTGGAGCCTTCAGTAGTGATCTTTCTGGTGTCATTAAATTCAGGGCGACTCCTAGAATACTGGAAGCTTACCAATGTTGAACCACTGTTTCAGAAGCGAATAGGAAGAAAGACAGGAAATTACAAACTGAAAAGCCTGACCTCAGTCGACGGTTAGATTTTGGAATCCATTGTGAAGCGTGGGATTTCTGAATACTTAGAAATGCATCATAAAACAGGGGAAACTCAATATTATTTTATCAAAGGGATTTTTAAATTATTTGAGGCGGCATACAGAAGGTTTGACCAAGGAGAGGCAAGCGATGTTGTCAATCTCCACTTCCAGAAGGTGTTTGATAAGGTGCCGAAGGAAGCAACATTGTAGAAACGGCCGGATGTTGTCAAACGCCAGGTA
>NW_025124050.1:0-1077 GCF_004010195.1 Chiloscyllium plagiosum | reverse complement strand
TTGACAGTATAGAGGACTGTTGTAGGCTACAGCGGGACATTGACAGGATCCAGAGATGGGCTGAGAGGTGGCAGATGGAATTCAAATTGGATAAATGCGAGGTAATGCATTTTGGAAGATAGAACTTGAAAGTTGAGTACAGGATTAAAGGCAGGATTCTTGGCAGTGTAGAGGAACAGCGGGATCTTGGTGTGCAGGTACATAGATCCCTTAAAATTTCCACCCAGGTGGACAGGGTTGTTAAGAAAGCATATGGTGTTTTAGCTTTCATTAACAGCTGAGTTTACGAGTTTTGAGATCTTGTTGCAGCTCTATAAAACTTTGGTTAGACCGCACTTGGAAAACTGTGTCCAGTTCTGGTCGCCCTACTATAGGAAAGATGTGGATGCTTTGGAGAGGGTTCAGAGGAGGTTTACCAGGATGCTGCCTGGACTGGAGGGCTTATCTTACGAAGAGAGGTTGACTGAGCTCGGACGTCTTTCGTTGGAAAAAAGAAGGAAGAGAGGGGACCTAATTGAAGTGTACAAGATAATGAGAGGCATAGATAGAATTGATAGCCAGAAACCTTTCCCAGGGCAGCAATTGTTAACATGAGGGGTCATAGTTTTAAGCTGTTTGGCAGAAAGTATAGAGCAGATGTCAGAGGCGGGTTCTTTACACAAGAGAGTTGTGAGAGCATGGAATGTGTTGCCAGCAGCAGTTGTGGAAGCGAGGTAATTGGGTATATTGAGACTGCTGGACATGTGTATGGTCACAGAAATTTGAGAGTTCGTACATTAGGTTTACCTCACATGAGGATCAATGGTCGGCACAACATCGTGGGCTGAAGGGCCTGTTTTGTGCTTTACTGTTGTATGTTCTATGTTCTAAACAGTAAACAGTAACAAAACACCACAGATGAGCCAGGATCTGGAGGTAGAAACAGAGGCAGCATATTGAGTCTGATATGATCCTCTTCTGAAAATCTCATATTGGAATCAAAAAGTTAATTGTGTTTCTCTCTGCTCAGAACCTGCAAACGTTTTCCTGCACTTTCAACTTAGGTACTCTTTTGGACAGTGGATATTTGTCTAATCT
>NW_025124049.1:0-1077 GCF_004010195.1 Chiloscyllium plagiosum | reverse complement strand
TGTTGCCTCCCTTGGAGAAGAAAGATGCAAAAGTCCCCCCCACATTTTCCGCCGCAGTCGGAAATCACACGTCGTGTGTGTGCAGACGAGGTACAAGTCGGTCGAGAGATTTAGGGGAGCTGAAATTATGTACAGAGATTAAGAATATTACCGAAACGGAGAAGGGAGGGAACTACTCAGCACTAAAGGTTCCCCAAGTGGATCTGTGGAGGCAAAATATTGAGACCCACGTTACCTCCGGATTGGAGAGGGATATGTGCAATTGTACAATTGGCAATTCCATTTACCCTGGCATTTGAGAAGGAAAAGATAGTAGGGAAAAAGGGAAGGGGTAAGAGATTACTGTTAGACACTTATTTTGATGACAGGATTTATCTCGATTCAGTAGGAGTCCCTAGGGGAGTGCCTGATGAATTCAAGGCTCGTAACCAGATTGCAGCAGGCTTTGAGTCAGCACTCTTTTGGTGGGTAACAATTAATAAAAATGTAGATTGGATAAATTACATTTTCTATAATCAACAGCGATTTATAAATTATCCAAGAGATGCGGTTAAAGGAATATCAGAACAGCTTGATGTGACAAGTAGGATGGCATGGGAAAACAGAATGGCCCTTGATATGATTTTAGCAGAAAAAGGGTGTGCGTGTGTGTGTGATGTTAGGAGGAAGCTGTTGTACCTTTATTCCTAATAACACTGCACCTGATGGTTCAATTACTCGGGCCTTAAGGGGATTGACTACCTTAGCAGAGGAACTGGCTGAGAATTCAGGAGTAGACACATCTCTCACAGGATGGCTTGAATCCTGGTTTGGAAGGTAGAAGGGGGTGGTGGTTTCCATCCTTACTTCCCTGATAGTAGTAGTCAGGGTATTGGTGGCCATTGGCTGTTGTATCATACCCTGTATACGAGGGCTCACCCAAAGACTGATTGAAACAGCCTTGATGAAACAGGTGCCCCTAAAAGGAAATCAGGAGAAGAACTTTATTAACTAAATAATGAGGAGATGAGTGAGACCAAGATGGATGAAATCTCCGGAATGATGCTTGTGAATTTCGGGGGTGATGCTTAAAAGAAA
>NW_025124048.1:0-1077 GCF_004010195.1 Chiloscyllium plagiosum | reverse complement strand
AAATACCTCAAAAAAAAAGGAACAGCTCTTACAGCCAGAAATTTTACGCGTCCTCAATCTTGGATTACCCGGAATCCTCCATTTATTGATGACTACAAGCGATATGATGTGTAGATCGGTGCCCGAGTTTTAAACAGCAGTCATAATAGATTTACCGTTCACCACTGCCCTATTCTGCCATTGTACAAAGCAGGTTGTCCAGTTGACAACTGAGTGACCAGGACAATGCAACTCAAGCTCAGTTGATGATGCCTGTCAAGAACTCTGGCACTGCTGCAGAACTATGCTGCCACAAGAAAAGCAATTCAGGAGATTTTGCCAAAATCAGGTAACACTCTCAGTTCCTGGAATGCTTGCAGGAAGCTGTGCAGTGCAGCACTAAATGACTATCCAGATTCATGATAATCTGTTTGACAAGTTGCAGGATCAGCCTATGCTACCATTTGGGCAGGATAAAGTGCATCAGGAGAAAGAGCAGCATGAAAATGAGCAAGAGCAGGAGTGGCATCAATCAGGAGTACTTCTCACTGACAGAGCACTGGGAGAAGGTCATTGAAGAACACTGTGTGAAATATCCCATCCTTACAGAGAGATTCAATTTCTTTCCTTCTGTGCAGCTTTATGGGTCTTGCCCTACTGCACTGCAATATAAATACCAATGGCAAATTAATTATGAAAAACAAACTTTATTAAACAATTTAAATCAGAATGTAGCATGAGATAGAAATAAGCGGGAAAACGTTAAGGGGTAAAAAAACTTTGTACTTCTCTTTCCCCTAATGGTTTGTACATTATCTTACATGCACAATCGAGCATGTACAAAGTTGCAGCGTCCTCTGACTGGAACCTCCAAATGTAAGTTGTGTACAATCTTCTGCGAGCAAGAAGGGAATGTCCCGTAGTGTTAGGTAAGGGGTAAATGTAGGGGTATGGGTGGGTTGCGCTTCGGCGGGTCGGTGTGGACTTGTTGGGCCGAAGGGCCTGTTTCCACATTGTAATGTAATCTAATCTAATACTGACTTAAGAAAGTAATCTAATCTAGTCTGGTGTGCCCAGAGAATGTGTCTGTCAAAATAC
>NW_025124047.1:0-1077 GCF_004010195.1 Chiloscyllium plagiosum | reverse complement strand
TACACAATACTCTGGAGCTCTACACAATATTCCAGAGCTGTACATAATACTCCAGCACTGTACACAATACTCCAGAACTGCGCTCAATACTCCAGCACTGTCCACAATACTCCAGAACTGTACACATTACTCCAGAGCGGTACACAATACTCCAGATCTGTACACAGTATTCCAGAGCTGTACACAATACACCAGCACAGTACACAATACTCCAGAGCTGTACACAATACTCCAGAGCTCTACTCAATACTCCAGCACTGTACACAATACTCCAGAGCTGTACACAATACTCCAGATCTGTACACAATACTCCAGAGCAGTACTCAATACTCCAGAGCTGGACACAATACTCCAGAGCTGTACTCAATTCTCCAGCACTGTACACAATACTCCAGAGCAGTACTCAATACTCCAGAGCTGTACTCAATTCTCCAGCACTGTACACAATACTCCAGAGCAGTACACAATACTCCAGAACTGCGCTCAATACTCCAGAGCTGTACACAATACTCCAGAATGGTACACAATACGCCAGAACTGTACACAATACTCCAGAGCTGTACACAATACACCAGAGCTGTACTCAATACTCCAGCACTGTACACAATACTCCAGAACTGTACACAATACTCCAGCACTGTCCACAATACTCCAGAACTGTACACATTACTCCAGAGCGGTACACAATACTCCAGATCTGTACACAGTATTCCAGAGCTGTACACAATACACCAGCACAGTACACAAGACTCCAGAGCTGTACACAATACTCCAGAGCTCTACTCAATACTCCAGCACTGGACACAATACTCCAGAGCAGTACTCAATACTCCAGAGCTGGACACAATACTCCAGAGCTGTACTCAATTCTCCAGCACTGTACACAATACTCCAGAGCAGTACTCAATACTCCAGAGCTGTACACAATAGTCCAGAGCTGTACTCAATACTCCAGCACTGTACACAATACTCCAGAGCTGTACACAATACTGCAGAGCTGTACACAATACTCCAGCACTGTACACAATACTCCAGAACTGTACGCAATACTCTGGAGCTGTACACAATATTCCAGAG
>NW_025124046.1:0-1077 GCF_004010195.1 Chiloscyllium plagiosum | reverse complement strand
CAGATTACTGCCTACAATGGGAAGATTTGCTCTCTCTGCATGTGTGTGTGTGTCTTTGAATGCGAAACTCATTGTTTGAGAAGGAACGCACATGGAGGAAACTTTTAAATACGAACAACTGACAGGCTTTTCGTTAATCAACAGAGAGAACGAGAGAAGTTTCATGGACAGATGAGATAAAGTGTTTGAGAATGTTGAGAATAATTCGGTTATTCGGTTATTCGGTTGAGAATGTTTGAGAATGAAGTGTTTGAGAAGTCATTGCCAGACACAACAGCAATATACATCGGCATGCACATGAATGACAGATGGATGGGAGTTTGGTGTGAGTTCGAATCAGATTTGCTTCGGCAGGTTTGAAGCCGGGAGCGTCAGCAGCAGATTATTGGCTTCTTTAAGCCTGTACTTCATAGCTCAAGGTTCAAACAGCAGGTGGAATAAACCAGTGAGATATATTCTGGAGTGGGGAGTAGTTCAAGTTAGAAATGGTCAGGGAATGGTGTCAGGAATCAGCTCATGGTCAAAGGGATCTCCCACAGTTGTGACTTGTCTGCTTCAGCTGCAGATATTGGCCAGGGATGGGATGGAAACAGTGGAAGGAAGTGGAGTTTGTAACCAGAGCAGTAGACAGTGACCTCCATGCTCTTAACAACAAAGGCAATGATACAATGCATTGTGGTTCTCCCCTGAAACTGAATAGATCAACATAGAGACCCATGAGTAACACTGCCAGAGCAGAGGAAGATAGTAATTGAACACGTTCATTGATGTAGTTAGTAGTAGTCTGTAGAGTAAATATCTGGATTGAGAGATTCAACAGGATAATAATAGTGGCAAGATGTGTAGACGATATGAAAGAACAATAATACATTCATAACTGGGTTATAGAAAACAAAATCTGGACAGTGACACTCACCAGGAACACCAACAATAGCCAGGAAGGGATAATAAAAATATTGAATAGTGAGAAGAGCGTAATAGATCAGCGATGATAATGACTACCAATACAATACAGAAAGACACCAAACATAATTGGATAAGCGACTGTCTATTGTTGGAACATTCCAGTCTAATGTT
>NW_025124045.1:0-1077 GCF_004010195.1 Chiloscyllium plagiosum | reverse complement strand
ATCAGCCTATCCCACACTCTCTGACACTGTGTTTCAGACACTAACCCCTGTATTAAACCGACAACCACCATTCTCTCAGAAACTGTATTCCCGACAATTAACCCTGGATTGACCCGGCCTATCGTACACTCTCAGACACTGTGTTCCAGAACCGAACCACAGGATTAATCTGGCCTATCCCATATTTTCAGACACTGTGTTCCAGACCCTAACACCTGGATTGACCTGCCTTCCCCACACTCTCAGGCACTGAATTCCTTCCCCTAACCCCTGGATTATTCCCACCTATACCATACTCTCAGGCACTCTGTTTCAGACATTAACACCTGGTTTAATCCGGCCTATTCCACACTCTCAGGCACTGTGTTCCAGACTCTAACCTCAGGATTAATCCGGCCTATCCCACACTCTCAGGCAGTGTGTTCCAGACCCTAACCCTGGATTAATCCAGCCTATCACTGACTGTCAGGCACTGTGTTCCAGACACTAACCCCTGGATAAATCCAGCCTCCCCCACACTCTCAGAAACTGTGTTCCAGAACCTAACCCCTGGATTAATCTGACCTATCCCACTCTCTCTGACACTGTGTTCCAGACACTAACCCCTGTATTAAACCGACCATTACCATACTCTCAGACACTGTATTCCCGACAATAACCCTGGATTGACCCGGCCTATCGTACACTCTCAGACACTGTGTTCCAGAACCGAACCTCTGGATTAATCCGGCCGATCCCATAATCTCAGACACTGTGTTCCAGACCCTGACCCCTGTATAAATCCGGCCTCCCGCACACTCTCAGGCACTGTGTTCCAGAGCCTAACCCCTGGATTAATCTGGCCTATCCCTGACTCTCAGGCACTGTGTTCCAGGCCATAACCCCTGGATTAATCTGGCCTATCCCTGACTCTCAGGGCACTCTCTTTCAGACCCTAAACCCTGCATTAATCTGGCCCATCCCACACTCTCAGAAACTGTATTCCAGACCAAAACCCCTGGATTAATCCGCCTTATCCCGCACTCTCAGGCACAGCGTTCTAGGCACTAATCCCTGGATTAATACGGCCTATTCCAA
>NW_025124044.1:0-1077 GCF_004010195.1 Chiloscyllium plagiosum | reverse complement strand
ACCTCCTCCCATTTTTCTCTTAAACTCCTTGGCACTCAAGCCTCATTCCTCACAAAAGGGTTGTGCCCGAAACGTCGACTCTCCTGCACCTCGGTTGCTGCCTGACCATCTGTGTTTTTCCAACACCACCCTCTCCGACTCTTGTCTCCAGCATCTGCAGTCCTGATGTTCTTCGAAAATGATGTGGAAGCCTTCTTCATCTGGTTTGAGAAGGTGGCAAATTGACTGAAGTGGTCATAGACCATATGGGTTTTATTGATCCAAACAAAACTGCGAGGTAGAGCTAGTGAGGTGTATAAAGCAATATCCGAAGAGGTGTCCGATAACTATGAGGGCGTGAGGAAAGGCATCTTCAATGTAATAAGAGATTCTGCCAGATATGTCCAGATAAGTTTTCAGGAATCGAACGAAGGACCCTCGTTAAAAATCCATTGAGTTTGAAAGGATTAAACCAATTTTGATGGGTGGACAATGGTATTAAAATACATCATACATAAATAGGCGACGGGAATTTTCAGTGATGTTAGTTTGGAAAAAAACACTGGGAGGACGGATGAAGAAAACCAGGATAAGACTGTGAATTTTATTTAAGTGATAAAGAAAGGCGCAGTGGAGACAAAATATCTGCACTAGAATGTACAACCAGGTCGGGGGTTGGGGCAGGAGGAAGCGCGAGAATGTCGTAAATCATTTGTTTGCAGAGGTGAGGTTTACTCGCAAAAGCCAGGAGCAGCAGGTGAAGAAGTCTCAGTATTAACAGATGCGGATCTTGTCAAACATTGATGATGAGAGATGCGGAGATATGCAACTCCAAAGGACTATTGCCGAAAGGTGCAAGTACGTGGAGGTCATATCGAGAGAATAAGTGTTCGTTAAGTAGTATGACGATGCAGCTCCTTTAACAAGATCAGGCTGTCCGTCCATTGCAAAGGGGCCGTGAACATGTAGGTTTCGATGTATCTAATTTGGATGGTTTTTATGACCAGTTTAATTAAAGCCAACAGATACTGTCTCAGGCAAATGCTTTCAAGTTAAAAAAAAACTTGCACAATGAAAGGGGAGTGGTCAGTTCCGAAA
>NW_025124043.1:955-1077 GCF_004010195.1 Chiloscyllium plagiosum | reverse complement strand
CAGTGTGTCCCGGAACGAAGTGAGCAGTGAGTTTTGGAACACCGTGAGCAGTGAATTCCGGAACACCGTGAGCAGTTTGTCCTGGAACACCGTGAGCAGTGTGTCCTGGAACACTGAGAGCA
>NW_025124043.1:556-867 GCF_004010195.1 Chiloscyllium plagiosum | reverse complement strand
ACCGTGAGCAGTGTGTCCTGGAACACCGTGAGCAGTGAGTCCTGGAACACTGTGAGCAGTGTGTCTCGTAACACCGTGAGCAGTGACTCCCGGAACACCGTGTGCAGTGAGTCCCGGAACACTGTGAGCAGTGAGTTCCGGAACACCGTAAGCAGTGAGTTCCGGAACACCGTGAGCAGTGAGTCCCGGAACACCGTGAGCAGTGTGTCCTGGAACACCGTGAGCAATGAGTCCTGGAACACCATGTGCAGTGAGTCCTGGAACACCGTGAGCAGTGAGTCCCGGAATACCGTGAGCAGTGAGTCCCAGAA
>NW_025124043.1:0-543 GCF_004010195.1 Chiloscyllium plagiosum | reverse complement strand
ACCGTGAGCAGTGAGTCCCGGAACACCATGTGCAGTGAGTCCTGGAACACCGTGAGCAGTGAGTCCCGGAATACCGTGAGCAGTGAGTCCCAGAACACCGTGAGCAATGAGTCCCGGAACACTGTGAGCAGTGAGTCCTGGAACACTGTGAGCAGTGAGTCCAGGAACATCGTGAGCAGTGTGTCCCGGAATACCATGAGCAGTGTGCCCCAGAACACCTTGAGCACTGTGTCCTGTAATATCGTGAGCAGTTTGTCCTGGGATACCGTGAGCAGTGAGTCCCGGAACACCATGAGCAGTGTGTCCTGGAGCACCGTGAGCAGTGAGTCCCGGAACACCGTGAGCAGTGTGTCCCGGAATACCGTGAGCAGTGTGTCCTGGAACACCGTGAGCAGTGAGTCCTGGAACACCGTGAGTAGTGCGTCCTGGAACACCGTGAGCAGCGAGTCCCAGAACACCGTGAGCAGTGTGTATCGGAATACCGTGAGCAGTGATTCCTGGAACACCAAGAGCAGTGATTCCTGGAACACCGTGAGCAGTGAT
>NW_025124042.1:0-1077 GCF_004010195.1 Chiloscyllium plagiosum | reverse complement strand
AAACTGTCTATAGAGTTCAGGGATGTGCAGGTTGGGTGAATTGGCCGTGCTAAACTGTCTATAGAGTTCAGGGATGTGCAGGTTAGGTGAATTGGCCATGCTAAACTGTCCGTAGAGTTTGTGATGTGCAGGTTAGGTGAATTGGCCATGTTAAACTGTCTATAGAGTTCAGGGATGTGCAGCTTAGGTGAATTGGCCATGTTAAACTGTCTATAGAATTCAGGGATGTGCAGGTTAGGTGAATTGGCCATGTTAAACTGTCTATAGAGTTCGGGATGTGCAGGTTAGGTGAATTGGCCATGTTAAACTGTCGATAGAGTTCAGGGATGTGCAGGTTAGGTGAATTGGCCATGTTAAGCTGTCCATAGAGTTCAGGGATGTGCAGGTTAGGTGAATTGGCCATTCTAAACTGTCCATAGAGTTCAGGGATATGTAGGTTAGGTGAATTGGCCGTGCTAAACTGTCTATAGAGTTCGGGATGTGCAGGTTAGGTGAATTGGCCATGTTAAACTGTCCATAGAATTCAGGGATGTGCAGGTTAGGTGAATTGGCCATGCTAAACTGTCCATAGAGTTCAGGGATATGCAGGTTAGGTGAATTGGCCGTGCTAAACTGTCTATAGAGTTCGGGATGTGCAGGTTAGGTGAATTGGCCATGTTAAACTGTCCATAGAGTTCAGGGATGTGCAGGTTAGGTGAATTGGCCGTGTTAAACTGTCCATAGAGTTCAGGGATGTGCAGGTTAGGTGAATTGGCCATGCTAAACTGTCCATAGAGTTCAGGGATGTGCAGGTTACGTGAATTGGCCATGTTAAGCTGTCCATAGAGTTCAGGGATGTGCAGGTTAGGTGAATTGGCCATATTAAACTGTCCATAGAGTTCAGGGATGTGCAGGTTAGGTGAATTGGCCGTGCTACACTGTCCATAGAGTTCAGAGATGTGCAGGTTAGGTGAATTGGCCATGTTAAACTATCCATAGAGTTCAGGGATGTGCAGGTTAGGTGAATTGGCCGTGCTAAACTGTCCATAGAGTTCAGGGATGTGTAGGTTAGGTGAATTGGCCATGTTAAACTGTCTA
>NW_025124041.1:0-1077 GCF_004010195.1 Chiloscyllium plagiosum | reverse complement strand
CAGTCCCACACCAGGAGCACCGTGCACAGTTCCCGTCTCTACATTCCTCTGTCAGACCCACACCGGGAGCACCGTGCACAGTTCCTGTCTCTGTATCTCTCAGTCAGACCCATACCGGGACCACCGTGCACAGTTCCCGTCTCTGTATCCCTCAGTCAGACCCATACCGGGAGCACCGTGCACAGTTCCCGTCTCTGTATCCCTCACTCAGACCCACACCGGGAGGACCATGCACAGTTCCCGTCTTTGTGTCCCTCAGTCAGACCCACACCGGGAGCACCGTGCACAGTTCCCCGTCTCTGTATCCCTCAGTCAGACCCACACCGGGAGCACCGTGCACAGTTGCCGTCTCAGTGTCCCTCAGTCAGACCCACACCGGGAGCACCATGCTCGGTTCCCGTCTCTGTGTCCCTCAGTCAGACCCAGACCGGGAGCACCGTGCACAGTTCCCGTCTTTGTGTCCCTCAGTCAGACCCACACCGGGAGTACCGTGCACAGTTCCCGTCTCTGTATCCCTCAGTCAGACCCACACCGGGAGCACTGTGCACAGTTCCCGTCTCTGTATCCCTCAGTCAGACCCACACCGGGAGCACCGTGCTCAGTTCCCGTCTCTGTGTCCCTCAGTCAGATCCACACCGGGAGGACCATGCACAGTTCCCGTCTCTCTGTCCCTCAGTCAGACCCACGCCGGGAGCACCGTGCACAGTTCCCGTCTCTGTATCCCTCAGTCAGACCCACACCGGGAGCACCGTGCACCGTTCCCATCTCTGTATCCCTCAGTCAGACCCACACCGGGAGCACCGTGCACAGTTCCCGCCTCTGTATCCCTCTGTCAGACCCACACCGGGAGCACCGTGCACAGTTCCCGTCTCTGTAACCCTCAGTCAGTCCCACACCGGGAGCACCGTGCACATTTACCGTCTCTGTATCCCTCAGTCAGACCCACACCGGGAGCACCGTGCACAGTCCCAATCTCTGTATCCCTCACTCAGACCCACACCGGAAGCACCGTGCACTGTTCCCGTCTCTGTATCCCTCAGTCATACCCACACCGGGAGCACCGTGCACAGGTCCCGT
>NW_025124040.1:0-1077 GCF_004010195.1 Chiloscyllium plagiosum | reverse complement strand
GGAACTAGGCTTTTTAATAAACAGATAAGAGTAGGAGTACGCAGGTCAGCAATAATTCACAGTTGGTTTTAAAAGCAGTGGTTACAGAGTGACTGGTGTTACTGTGAGAAATAGTTCATAACTCTTTGGATTGCAGGAATGTTCCAGTGAAACTGGGGACCCGACAATGTGGCCCTACAAACGGCGAGACTGAAAGCAGTAACCATTTAGCCTCAACATTATTGTTGGGAATGTACTAGAGTCTATTATTAAGGAAGGAATTGCAGGGGAAATTAGAAAAGCTTCACGCAAAGTCAACATGGTTTTGTGAAAGGTTATCTATATTTTGCCTGTTAAATCATGCAAAGTTTTTTTCTAGAGATCCCTCAGAATGTAACAAGCAGACATTGTAAACGGGATCTGGTAGACACAAGGCTTTCTCGAGATTTTTTATTAGGTTTCACGAAATAAAACTTGTTACACAAGACAGAAGATCATAATTTGACGGCTAATAAATTAGCATGGGATGACGCTTGGTGAACACATAGAAATCGGTCTGTCGGGGTTTTTGGATCTTCATGGTGAAATATATCTGCTGGTGTATCACAAATATTAGTGCAATTGCAAGATTTAGTAACAATCTATACTGAAAGCTGGAGGTGAGTGCAATATATATCCGAGTTTGAGGATGACGCTGAGTACCAAAAGGCAGGCTGTTACTTAATGGAGAGGACACCCACAAAAGGAACAGTGCAAAGGGATAGGATTGTTTTTGTGTCTGAAACATAACGTCAGCATGCGGATGGAGCAAGTAACTAGGTTGGTTCATTAGGCGGGTTCCTGGAATTCAAGGATTGAATTATTGTGTACATCTAAAATGGTGAGACATTTATTCATTGTAGTTGAAATGAATGTGGACAAGATGCAGAGGGGGTATGATAAGGTAGCTTTCGAGAATGTGGATCAATTCCAGGGCAGAGAGTCCAACTCAGGGTTGTAGATACAGAATAAGGGATATCGATTTCAAACTGAGCTGCAAAGAAACATCTTCTTTCAGAAGGTATTGAATGCCTGGAATTCCCTAACCTAGAAGTTGTG
>NW_025124039.1:0-1077 GCF_004010195.1 Chiloscyllium plagiosum | reverse complement strand
TGCTGGCAAATGGGACAAGATTTAGTTAGAATACCTGGGTGGCTTGAACGAGTTGGACGGAAGGGGTTTTCTCTTGCTGTTCATCTCTATGATTCTCTGCCTTTTAAACGTTAGAACTGTACCTGCATACATCACTTTCTCTGGCAGTTCATTCCAGCACGCAAACCACAATCTGTGTAAAAAAAGAGTTGCCCCTTATATCCTTCTTAAACCTTTCTCTTCTCATTTTAAAGTATGCCCCTACTTTTGATAGGGAAAAGACCCTCATCATTTCCCTTCTATACACCTTACGATTGTATAAACCTCAATAAGGTCATCCCTCCACCTCCAATGTTCCAGTGAAAACAGCCTAACCTTTCTTGTCTATTTTTACATCTCAAACTCTCCATTCCCGGCAACTTCTTGATAAATTCTTCGTTGGACCCTCTCCAGTTTGATCTTTCCTTAACAGGTCACCAGAATTGCACACATTAATCCAGCAGAGGCTTCCCCAACACTCTGTAAAACGTCAAGGTTCACATCCCAACTGCTATACTCAATGGTCTGAACAATGAAGGCAAGAATGCTAAAAGCCTTCTTAACCACCCTGCCTACTCTCTAACGCAAATTTCAAAGAACTTTGTACCTGAACCCCGAGGCTTCTCTGCTGTACAACACTGCCACTAATTCCTGTCCTTGTGTGTTTTACTAAAATGCAATCCCTCACACGTTTCCAAATTAAACTCCATCTGATACTCCTCAGACCATTGAAGCAAATGGTCAAGATCTCTATGCAATCTTTAGTAGCATTCTTCACTGACTACTTCACCAGCAATTTTGGTGCCTTCCGCAAACTAACTAACCATGCTTTCTATGTTGTCATCACAATCATTTATATAAATGACAAACAAAAGTGGATCTTGTACCGATCCTGATGGAACACCGCTGGTCACAGACCTCTTGTACAAAAAATATACCTCTGCTATCAGTGACTGTCTGTTCCCTGTCATGAAACCAAATTTGGATCCAATTAGCAAGCTCACCCTGAATCCCATGTGATCGAAGTTTACTAACTGGTCACGATACAGAGCCTTGTCA
>NW_025124038.1:0-1077 GCF_004010195.1 Chiloscyllium plagiosum | reverse complement strand
GACTGCTACACCATTCAATGTGACCTGGCTGGCAGTTCAACACAATCCCTGTTACTGCTTTATCCCTTTGGTCTTTGACCAATTGAGCTGCAAGAACCATATCTAACTACTTACAAACTAAAAATTCAATGTTTTCTCCTTGACTGCTTTCAGTGGCAGATAATTCCAAAGTCTCCCCACTCACTTTGTCAGGAAAGGTCTCGTCCCTCAGTCCGAAATAGCCTATCTTGTTTGCCTATGACTGAGACCCCACTTGGTTGTGAAGGCCTGTGATTATCGGGAACATGGTTTTCTGCTTTCAACCAACATCATCTTATTAGAATTTATTGAATTCAGGACAATGAGCCACTCGAGCCATCCAATGAGGTCATGACATGGTTTTCTGAGAATACCCACTGTCTGCCCCATATGTCCGAGACACAGTGAATATAATTCAAAACGATCACATCTTTCTTCATAGAACAGTCCCACCAACTCAGGAATCAGTTTGGTACACCTTTAACGAACTGACTCCGTAACTACTCTTCCTCAGAGGAGGAGGTAAAACTGGAGAAATGAAGAAGGGAACATGATGTTACATTATATTACCTTGCCTTACATTCTGTCATGTCATATTACATTATACAATATTATAACTGGAGAAATATTGATGGGCGGCACGGTGGCACAGTGGTTAGCATTGCTGCCTCACAGTGCCTGAGACTTGGGTTCAATTCCCACCTCAGGCGACCGACTGTGTGGAGTTTGCATGTTCTCCCCGTGTCTGCGTGGGTTTCCTCCGGGTGCTCCGGTTTCCTCCCACAGTCCAAAGATGTGCAGGGTCAGGTGAATTGGCCATGCTAAATTGCCCGTAGTGTTAGGTAAGGGGTAAATGTAGGGGTATGGGTGGGTTTCGCTTCGGCGGGTCGGTGTGGACTTGTTGGGCCGAAGGACTTGTAATCTAATCTAAAATAAAGAAGGTAACATTTTGTTATATTATATTACCTTGTCTTACATGATGTCATGTCATATTACACGATATTAGAGGCTTCGGGGGAACTTTAGAGAAGCTTTTAAAATCATGAGGGGCATGGGTAT
>NW_025124037.1:0-1077 GCF_004010195.1 Chiloscyllium plagiosum | reverse complement strand
CTATGCTTTTATAAATGACGCATGGTAGCTTTTTTTTAGCATTTTTGCATTTAACTGTTGTATCATCAGATCAGTACAGTAACGTGCTTATTTTTTTTTCAATTCTATCATGAATTGGAGTGAGAATTATTTTGCTTTTCTCTGAGACTTTTTTGACAGCTGGCTGTCTTTTCATTATTGTAACTCCTATAAGACAGATGTACAGAAAGCTGGTTTTGTAATTTAAAGTATGACTCATAACTGGAGATGAGTCGTATTGCGTCCAATTCTGGTCTCCTTCCTATCTGAAAGATGTTGTGAAACTTGAAAGGGTTTAGAAAAGATTTACAAGGATGTTGCTAGGGTTGCAGGATCTGAGTGACAGAGAGGGGTTAAACAGGATAAACAGGTTAGGGCTGTTTTCCCTGGAGTGTCGAAGGCTGAGGCGTGATCTTCTAGAGGTTTACGAAATCGTGATGGGCAAAGTCTTTTCTGTGGGGTGGGGGAGTCCAGAACTAGAGAGCATAGGTTTAGGGTGAGAGGGGAAAGGTATAAAGGAGACCTAAGGGGGAATGTTTTCACTCAGAGGGTGGTACGTGTATGGAATAAGCTGCCAGAGGAAGTGGTGGAGGCTGGTACAATTGCAACATTTAAAAGACGTCTAGATGGGTATATGAATAGGAGGGATATGGGCCAGGTGTTGGCAGGTGGGACTAGTTTGGGTTGGGATATCTGATCGGCATGGACGAATTGGACTGGAAGGTCTGTTTCTGTGCTGTACATCCTTATGACTCTAAAAGCAATTTATGACGATCTAGTGGAAATAAAATCGTGCAACAATTTTGTGATTCTGCCTGGGGTTATCACTGTTCAGTTGCCAGTTTTACCTATTGCAGACTGTACTGAAGGTTAGACAGAAATAGGGGAATGATGCTCATTGAAAGTGATTAAATTAGACAGCTACAGAGATAAGTCTGGACAGTGGGACTACCTCGGTAGCTCTTTGGGTAGCCGGGATGGACACAATGGGTTGAATGGCCTCATTCTGTACTGTAAAATTCTATAATTCTATAATTATGGATGCTATATCTTTGTCAC
>NW_025124036.1:0-1077 GCF_004010195.1 Chiloscyllium plagiosum | reverse complement strand
TTCCCGGACCCACAGCTAACACTATAACTGGACTCACAGCCCACACTGTTCCATGGCCCACAGCACACACTGTTGCCGGACACAGAGTTAACACTCTTACAAGATTCACAGCGCACACTGTTCCAGGACTCACAGCTCACACTGTTCCCGGACTCACAGCTCACACTGTTCCAGGGCTCACAGCCCATACTGTTCCAAGGATCAAAGCTCACACTGTTCCAGGACTCACAGCTCACACTGTTCCAAGGCTCACAGCTCACACTGTTCCTGGTCTCACAGCTCACACTGTTCCCGGACTCACAGCTCACACTGTTCCAGGACTCACAGCTCACATTGTTCCAGGACTCACAGCTCACACTGTTCCAGGACTCAAAGCTCACACTGTTCCAAGACCCACAGCTCACAATGCTCGCGGACTCACAGATCACACTGTTCCAGGGCTCACAGCTCACACTATTCCAGGACTCACAGCTCATACTGTTCCAGGGCTCACAGCTCACACTGTTCCTGAACTCACAGCTCACACTATTCGCAGACTCACATCTCACACTGTTCCAAGGATCACAGCCCACACTGTTCCAGGACTCACAGCTCACACTGTTCCCGGACTCACAACTCATACTGTTCCAGGGCCCACAGCTAACACTGTAACTGGACTCACAGCCCACACAGTTCCATGGCCCACAGCCCACACTGTTCCGGATACAGAGTTAACACTGTTACCTGATTCACAGCCCACACTGTTCCAGGACTCACAGTTCACACTGTTCCAGGACTCACAGCTGACACTGTTCTGGGGCTCACAGCTCATACTGTTCCAGGGCTCACGGCTCACACTGTTCCCGGACTCACAGCTCACACTGTTCCAAGAATCACAGCTCACACTGTTTTAGGACTCAGAGCCCACACTGTTCCAGGGCTCACAGCTCACACTGTTCCAGGGCTCACAGCTCTTACTCTTCCTGGGCTCACAACCCACACTGTTCCAGGACTCACAGCTCACACTGTTCCCAGACTAACAGCTCACACTGTTCCAGGGCTCACGGCTCACACTGTTCCCAGACTAACAGCTCACAC
>NW_025124035.1:0-1077 GCF_004010195.1 Chiloscyllium plagiosum | reverse complement strand
ATGAGACACATTCATTCCAATCATTCCGGTAATTCTGACAGTACGCTGTTAAAATAGTCTTCAGTATCTGATGCTAACTTTCCAAGGCTCCCTGGAATTCAGGATGGGACGCCCTTGATTTAAACTGCTGTCTGCCTAAGCTATCCATGACTTCCTTAAACAGCTGAGCGGTAAACATGAGACCTTGGTCGGACTGAATCTCTCTGCGCAGCCCACAGTGAGTAAAAAAAGCTACCAATTCCTCCACCTACCTTTTTACCTTAACACTCCATCATAGAATTGCCTCTGGAAATCTGGTAGACACATCCATTATGGCTAGCAAATATTGGTTTCCACTTTTATTTTAGATAGGGGAGCTACACAACTAATCATAACCCACGTGGAATGTTCTTCGAAAGCAGGAATTGGTAACAAAGGTGCTGGCTTTAGTACTGCCTGTGACTTACCTACCATTTAGAATGTTTGACATGTACATCAAAAAATAACCACATCCGTGTGCATTCCAAACCACTAGAAATGCTTCTGTCCCTCAACCTGGGTCTTCTGTACACCTAGGTGACCCCCTGCAGTTAGTTTATGTGCTACCCGTAACACTGTACGCTACCTCTAAAACAACCTCGTGCACTTCGGCCGATTTCCCTTCTGTACTAACCTATCGGGGTCTCCATTTTAATTTTAGCATTCTATCTTTAAGTTAATAACGTTCGACAATATATTTGGATTCCTTTTCTGTGTGAGTGCATGTGCATGTATTTGTGTATTTGTGTGTATATATCTATTGTAAGTCCATTAGCCTTTCAGGACTAAACACCTCTGCCTGATTCTCTACCTGTTCAGGTTTTTTCTCCACCGTTACATCAAACAGGGTGTCAGTTAACTGCACATCTACTCGTTTGGCTTTTTATTTCGGTTTTCCTTCCTGATCTAACTTATGACAGTGGAATCTTGTTACTTTCCAGTCTGGAAAAAATCCTGAGTATTTTTCTTTTAACTCCCCAATTCCCTAGTTTTCCTTTTGCCTTCTCCAACACAAGGGGTGCCACACAAATTTGGATCCTGTTAAATCGTTCCCAAGAA
>NW_025124034.1:0-1077 GCF_004010195.1 Chiloscyllium plagiosum | reverse complement strand
CTATCGATCGATCGATTTATCTTTCTATCTATCTATCGATCGGATTGTCTATCTACTTACTTATCTACCTGTATATCCATCTATGTATGTATCTATTTATCTATTTATCCAGTTATAATTTAATTGATTATTCATTGCGACATTGTTCAAAAATATGGAAGGGAGACTGGAATGTATAAATAATCAGTGGGAGATTGCTGTCGATAAATCCTTGAAACGAGGCATGCGGTTTGCTGAAGTGGTTTAGAAAGTATAACGTATTGTTGACTTTATCTGCTGAGCCGTTATGTCCAGAAGCAGGGACTTGAGCGTGGAGCTCTGCATAACTTTACTTACAATCAGGACAGCGACAGTGAGGATTCCATGTTCGGCATATCTACTGCAGTTCTGTTAAGATCCAAATGGCAACGTTCATAAGGGGGGAGCTTGTACATGTGGTTATTGTGGACTTTCAGAAGCTTCAGAGTCGGCCCAGAATAAGGGATTGCATTTTAAACCTAAAGTGAACATAATCATGGAAATGTTCTGGCAGGAATGAAGAAAAATTAGCAAAGAGAATATTCAGAGGATAAATCAACGGGTCGATTTCCCAATCCGTCCACATGTCGAGTAGGAACTGCAGAGATCAGAACTTGAGCTCAACCATTCACAACACATCAGGGATTTAGACGTGGAAAATAAAAGTAACGTCTCTACGTTTGTGTGCATCATAAAACTGGGTGGGAGGGAGCTGTGTAGCATGCAGAGTTTCTTAATTGTGATTTGGCCAAGTTGTGTGAGTGAATATATCCATGGCAGATGCAGTTTATTGTGGATGGATAGGCGAGAGAATACCTTCTCTGGGAACTGAAACAAGAAGACCAACTGTTATCTGAATGGTGATGGATTGGAAATGCAGCAGAGGCTCAACGAGACTGAGAGCCATCGCTCATCATTCACTGACAGAGTTTGGGGTAAAGCTAACCTCAAGCAATCTGGTGTAGTAATCTCGGAAATACTGTCTGGGTTACGATTCTCATCTTTTAGGCAAAGGGACGCCAGGATTGTAAGCTGGTTTCTCGTGGGATTGTATAAAAG
>NW_025124033.1:0-1077 GCF_004010195.1 Chiloscyllium plagiosum | reverse complement strand
GCAGTGAGGGGTGTGTGTTAGATCGCACACTCACGGTGAGGGTTGTGTATTAGATCGCACACTCACGGTGAGGGGTGTGTATTAGATCGCACTCTCACGGTGAGGGTTGTGTTTTAGATTGCACAGTCACAGTGAGGGGGGTGTGTCAGATATCCATCACAGTGAGGGGTGTGTGTTCTATCGCACTGTCACAGTGAGGGGTGTGTGTTCTATCGCACTGTCACGGTGAGGGGTGTGTGTTGTATCGCACTGTCACAGTGAGGGGTATGTGTTCTATCGCACTGTCACGTTGAGGGGTGTGTGTTCTATCGCACTGTCACAGTGAGGGATGTGCGTCAGATCGCACAGTCACAGTGAGGGGTGTGCGTCAGATCGCACAGTCACAGTGAGGGGTGTGCGTCAAATCGCACAGTCACAGTGAGGGATGTGTGTTGTATCGCACAGTCACATTGAGGGATGTGTGATGTACCGCGTAGTCACATTGAGGGATGTGTGTTGTATCGCACAGTCACATTGAGAGATGTGTGTTGTATTGAACAGTCACATTGAGAGATGTGTGTTGTATCGACAGTCACAATGAGGGATGTGTGTTGTATCGCACAGTCACTGTGAGGGATGTGTGTTGTATCGCACAGTCGCAGTGAGGGGTGTGTGTTAGATCGCACACTCACGGTGAGGGTTGTGTTTTAGATTGCACAGTCACAGTGAGGGGGGTGTGTCAGATATCAGTCACAGTGAGGGGTGTGTGTTCTATCGCACTGTCACGGTGAGGGGTGTGCGTCAGATCGCACAGTCACAGTGAGGGGTGTGCGTCAAATCGCACAGTCACAGTGAGGGATGTGTGTTAGATCGCACAGACACAGTAGGGATGTGTGTTAGAGCTCACAGTCACAGTGAGGGATGTGTGTTGTATCGCACAGTCACATGAGGGATGTGTGATGTACCGCGTAGTCACATTGAGGGATGTGTGTTGTATCGAACAGTCACATTGAGGGGTGTGTGTCAGATCGCACAGTCACAGTGAGGGGTGTGCCTCAGATCGCACAGTCACAGTGAGGGATGTGTGTCGGATCGCAC
>NW_025124032.1:0-1077 GCF_004010195.1 Chiloscyllium plagiosum | reverse complement strand
GGTAACTTCCAGCAGCAAAAATTCTCAGCAGAGCATCTGGGAAAACTTCGCAGAGTATGGTCAGTCGGAGCTAAAGTAAGGAAGTCGTTCGTTTCTGCAGTGTTTCACAATACTAACTTTGCCGTCAGCAGTCGAACAGACGAAATGTTTGTGCCACAGACTGCGACGGCAAGCTCCGCTAAAATGTAATCATTTCAAGCAGGTGTAAGCAACACGACGTCATTGGGGTACACAGCGTGGAAACAGATACTTCGGTGTATCTCGTCCATGCTCACCACATAGCCAAAATTAAACAAGTCCCATTCCCCAGCATTTGGCCCCAAACCCACTAAACCCATCCTATCCAGAAACCCATCCGATTACCTTTGCAATTTTCACCGGAGCTGCAACTGCCTCACTTCCCCACTCGCCCTCCCCGCTTACATTTTACTGCTCGTCTGTGATTTAAAACGCACCAAATCGATGCGATGTCATTCTGTAGCCTCTCTGTTGATTCCTCCGTTTCAGTTCCAACATGGCGTAGATCACGGGGCGCACCTTAATACTAGCGACGCTGTGAAAGCACCCCTGTCACCTCAGTGTGGTAACAGGCCACTTGTTTGAAAAAAATGACCCTCTAAAGAGTAAGTCACCCAAACACTTTTCCCGATCATATTTCTTCACATTTACTGCTGACTAATAGACATTTTCCTGAACACAATCTGCAGTTTAGCATGGCCAGCTCACCTAACCTGCACATCTTTGAATTGTGGAGGACACCACAGCAAAGTCACATAGAATTGGGGAGAACGTGCAAACTCCCCACAGTCACCCGATGAGGAAATCAAACCGATGTCCCTGGCGCTGAGAGGAAGCATTGCTAACCACTGAGGTACCATGTAATCGTATGCAATAAGTAAAATCAGTGAAAGATTCGAAAAAAAAAACAAGTTTCAAATTAACACTCTCCGACATTGTCAAAGCATGTCAATCTTGCATTCAATACAAATGAAAAGCAAAAAAAAAAAACAAAATCCCGCCAATTCATGAACGAACAATAATTTTAAAAATAATTTAATCAAAGGTCATAACAATATT
>NW_025124031.1:0-1077 GCF_004010195.1 Chiloscyllium plagiosum | reverse complement strand
TTTATTTCGTGAATCTGGGTGTCACTGGCTGGGTCAGCATTTATTGCCTGTCCCTAGTTGCCCTCGAGAAGGTGGTGGCCAGCTGCCTTGTTGTACACTGCAGTCTACCTGCTGCTGTTGACCTCCAATGCCATGAGGGAGGGAATCCCAGGATTCTGACCCAGTGACTGTGAAGGAGCGGTGATATATTTCCAATTCAGGATGGTGACTGGCTTGGAGGGGAACCTAAAGATGATGGTTTTTCCATACATCTGCAGCCCTTGTCCTTCGAGATATACGTAGTCATGATTGGGAAGATGGACTCTGAGGATCTTTGGTGAATCATTTCATTGCAGCATGTAGATAGTAAAACACTGCTGCTGCTGCTGAGCGTTGATGGTGGAGCATTGTGGATGAAGAGATAGTCAAACTGGTTGCTTTGTCCTGGATAGTATAAAGCTTCTTGAGTGTTGTTGGGGCTGCACTCATCCAGGCAAATTGGGAGTCTCCTATTACACTTCTGACTTTATGCATTGTAGATGATGGACAGACTTTTGGAAGTCAAGATGTGAGTTACTCGCCACAGTATTTCTAGCTTCTGACCTGCTCTTGTAGTTACTGTGTTTATGTGGCGAGACCAGTGAGTGTCTGAGCAAGGATTACCTACCAAGACTTTGATACTGTGGGGTTCAGTGATAGTAACACCATTGAATACCAAGGGGCAGGTTAGATTGTATTTTATTGGTGATGGTCACGATCTGGCATCTGTGTGGCCTGTATATTACTTGCCATTTGTTCGCATGGATACTGTCCAGATCCTGTCGCATTTGAACATGGACTGCTTCAGTATCTGAGGAATACAAATGTTGCAGAACATTGTACAATCATGAGCGAACATCCCCACTTCTGACCTTAAAATGGAGGCAATGCCATTGATGAAGCAGCCCTGAAGAAGTTTTCGGCCACTGCTCGAGGGACTCCTGCAGACTTGGAGCTGAGTTGACTTACCTTCATCAACCATGACCATCTTCCTACGTGTCAGGTATGATTCTAACCAGCGGGGTGTTTGCCCCTGATACCCATTGATTGCAGGTTTGC
>NW_025124030.1:0-1077 GCF_004010195.1 Chiloscyllium plagiosum | reverse complement strand
GATGTTTGTATAGCTTTTCTTGGGTGGAAGAGGGGAATTGCCAACTGCAGAGTTCAATGATAAGTTTTTAAAGTACTATATTGTGGCTCTCGGCTCTTCTTTGTCTGTCCTTAGGGAGAATGGTCTTTTGACCCAGACACATCCACTTGAGTTCGCCGTACATCGAATACAACCGGGTGATTGAGTCCATATCCAAACCTGGAAAGATACCAAACTGCACACGAGCTGTGGGGGACCTATCCTAAACCCCCTGACTACTGAAACAGCCGTCCGAAATTCTGAAAAAGGGTGGAGTCATCACACTCGTGTTCAGTGCACCGTGGACGCTCCTTCACCTTCGACAGAGTGACAAGCTCATCCTACAGACGACTCTCTGAAAGTCAAGCTGAGCAAAAAGAATGGACTGAGATAAGAGACTATTAAGTATTAGTTAAAAAGAACTGTCTCCCAAAACAATTGTAAGTATTGCATGGACTCACTCTTCCCTGGCATACAAATGGTTAGAGAATAGAGAGATAGGGTTGTGAGCTGAAATGAGTGGTCAGCTTTATGTTGTCACGAGAATATTGGCGCTAGCTGCGTGGTCAGCTTTATGTTGTCACGAGAATATTGGCGCTAGCTGCCAAAGGGGGTGGGAAAAATCATCTTACCACTTTATGTCAGAATTATGCTAAACCAAAGGGGCATACCGACTGTTGAGTATATGCGGAGATCCCACACCATGGTGAATCTGGAATTCCTCTCACGGTAGTACCACTTAAAAAAGAAGTGTACGATGCACAGCAATTTGACTCGGGCTCAAACAATACAAAATGGAGATCTGACAGGTGTAATGAAAACTTTGCAGGATAGTTCCGTCGACCAGCCCCAAAAACTCTGGGTACTATCGATGGCCTGAGAGTTTCGCCCCCGAAAGGAGCAGTAATAACCACTTGTTTCTGAAATCAGAATGATGGCGCACCCTTCCGATTTTGAAAATCATCTTGTGTCTACACCAGCCAAGCCACTGCCACAACCACTCCCCAATAGTTGAATGGGACATATTGGGTGGGTTGCTTAAAGGCCTACACATTTATC
>NW_025124029.1:0-1077 GCF_004010195.1 Chiloscyllium plagiosum | reverse complement strand
TTCCGCAAAGACCACTTTCCAGCAACACATTTTTAAGCTCTGATCTCCAGCATCTGCAGTTCTCATTTTCTCCTAGTATACCCACCCTGTCAGTTTACCCACCCCGTCAGTATACTCACCCTGACACCCACCTGATGAAGGAGCAACGCTCCGAAAGCTAGTGCTTCCAAATAAACCTGCTGGACCGTAACCTGGTGTTGTGTGATTGTTAACCTTGTCAGGATAGCTCTTCATATGGGACCAACCAAGTAAACCTTCAGTCTACCACCTCCAATGCAACGATATCCTTCGTTAAAAAGAACCAAAAAAGAACAAAGAAAATTCACAGCCCAGGAACAGGCCCTTCGGCCCTCCAAGCCTGAGCCGATCCAAATCCACTGCCTAAACCTGTCGCCCAATTCCTAAGCATCTGTATCCCTCTGCTCCCCACCTCCTCATGCATCTGTCCAAACACATCTTAAATGAATCTACCGTGCCTGCCTCTACCCCCTCTGCTGGCAACGCGTTCCAGGCACCCACCACCCTCTGTGTGAAGTGCTTGCTACATGTATCCCCCTTAAACTTTCCACCTCTCACCTTGAAAGCGTGACCTCTTGTCATTGAATCCTTCACCCTGTGAAAAAGTTTGTCTCTATCCACCCTGTCTATACCCTTCATGATTTTGTAAACCTCAATCAGGTCCCCACTCATTCTCCTTTTTTCTAATGAAAACAAACCTAATCTACTCAACCTCTCTTCATAGCTAGCACCTTCCATACCAGGCAACATCCTCGTAAACCTTCTCTGCACCCTCTCCAAAGCGTCCACATCCTTTCGGTAGTGTGGTGACCAGAACTGTGCACAGTATTCTAAATGCGGCCAAGCCAATGTCTTGTACAATGTTAACATGACTTGCCAGCTCTTATACTCAATACCCCGTCCGATGAAGGCAAGCGTATATATGCCTTCCTGACCACTCTATCCACCCGTGCAGCAACCTTCAGGGTACAATGGACCTGCACTCCCAGATCTCTCTGCCCATGAACTTTTCCCAAGACTCTTCCGTTCATTGTATAATTAGCTCTAGAATTAGTCTTG
>NW_025124028.1:0-1077 GCF_004010195.1 Chiloscyllium plagiosum | reverse complement strand
TTGTGTGATTTTTAATGTTGTCGATTTGCTTGGATCCCTTCCATTCATCTAAAATGCTTGGAACACAGTTACTACCTTCCATTAGTCTACAATGGCGTCCAGTCTCTGCAGGATGTACAGGAAAATAAAACACAGTCATCGACCATGCAATTAATACTTCCATTGCTGCCTTATTTCTGACATTTTGATACGAAGTAAATCTGTTTTGTCAGACTTAGCAATGTTCAATCTCGTTACATTTTCAAGTACTGCCCGTTTACTGATATAAATTGGCTTTATGTCTTTAGTTCCATAAACTCCATCTGATCACTTGGTTTTCTGGGTGATTTTCTGGATCATCCTCCATGAAGACAGATACAAAGTAACTGGTTATTTTCTTGGCCATTTCCTTGTTCTCCACAATAAACTCTCCTCACCCGATTACAAATTTCCACATTTGACATTGCTTTTATTTTGTTTCCTTTGAATTATAAATAGTAGATTGATGCAGTCTTTGTGTTCCTGTTTGTTTGCATGAATGTTCGCATTTTGATTTCCTTAACAGCTTCATGGCCCTCCTTTTCTGAATCAACAATTTCTTTGAATTCTCAGGTTTCCACAATTTCTGGAATTCTTCTGAAGTCACTTCCTATGATTAATATAATCTTTAATTTGTTATGTTAACCATCATTAAGTCACTTGCTCACTCTGTGGTGTTTTTAAGTTCTGGAAAGACTTTGCACTACTTCTATAAATCTCCTGATCCTGACCAGATCTATTCAGGAATTCTGCAGGGGGATAGAGAAGAAATTACGGGATCCCTGGTTGGTATTTTTCCAACTTTGCTGGTCAATGGGTGAGGTCCCGGAGGACTGGATGATAGTGAATGCTGTGCCCTTATTCAAGGAGGACAACAAAGATAAACCTGGGAGCTATAGACCAGTAGAATTAACATCAGTAGAAGATAGTTACTGGAGAAGATTCTGAGATAAGAAAAACAGAGGATTGAGATGGACGGAGCACTACTTCATTCAGATAATTGATTATTCGGTTAATTCATCTGCTCTGGGGCTCGGAGTTTTCTGTGAAGTCTGCTCC
>NW_025124027.1:0-1077 GCF_004010195.1 Chiloscyllium plagiosum | reverse complement strand
CAGAGACAGAGCAGCAGCAGCTTCCGAAGCTCGTATTCCAACTTCCGCAGTCAGACAATAGGAAGGCACTGATTGGCAGGAGGACCAGTCACCTTCCGGTCCTCCAAGACTTCCGATTGGCCCACCAAAAGAAAGTCGCGAGGCGGGCTTTGCGTGCAGTGAGGAGCATGCGCAGTTTCATCCAGACGCTGGCGAGCATGCGCAGTCTGCTCTCTGGCGATGCTGCTGTTACTGACAGAATTGAAGTGTCTGAATGCCAAGAGAAGTTAAAAAAGGGAGATCCACCCTTTCTTCCCCCTGTGATTCCTACCTTTCCTACACGCTCCTTGACTTTATAAATCGAAATAAGGTCACCCGACAACTTGTGGTCGTCGATAGGGCGAACAGAAGTGTACTCAGTCCTCTCCACGTGGTCTCCCCAATATCCTGTACAACCTCAACGTGATGTCCCAACTCCTGCACTGAACGGGGTGAACAATGAAGGCAAGTGTGCTAAACGCCTCTTTCACAACCCTGTCTACCAATGATGCAACTTCCAAAGAACTATGTCCCCGATTTGGAGATGCCAATGTTGGATTGGGGTGTACGAAGTTAAAATTCACACCACACCAGGTGATACTCCAACAGGCTCATTTGTAAGCACAGCTTTTGGAGCGTTGCTCCTTCATCAGGTGATTGTGTCTTACGTTCCTGCTCCACAAACACCCCATGAAGGAGCAGCTTGTGCTTCCAAATAAACCAGTTGGACGATAACCTGGTGTTGAGAAATGTTTAACTTCATGTACCTGAACCCCTCCCCCACCATGTCTCTCTGTTCTCCAACATAAAGCAGGGCCCAACCATTAACTGGACAAGTTCTGCCCTTGTTTTAGCAAAAGGCAACGTCTTCCCTTCATCTGTCACGCTCTCTCGGACACTCTCACACACACCCTAACACTCACACCGTCTCACAAGCTTATACTCCATCAAACACACACTTCATTAGCATGCATACACAAACTCACATGCACGCACACTCTCGTGCGCACACAGTCTCACATAAGCCTATGGGGTGAATTTGCATTTGCAGAATTATAT
>NW_025124026.1:0-1077 GCF_004010195.1 Chiloscyllium plagiosum | reverse complement strand
TTCTCCATTCTGGGCTGTTACCTTATCCCAATTGATGGTGTCTGGATTAGTTCCGAGATGCATATTTGGAATTTGATGTAACGAACCATTTCATCTAATCTGGCAATGCCTTCATGCAATGTTCTATTTTTGTGATTAAATGCTTTAAGGTCTCACTGCTGCAGTTATTCCCACTACTTTGTCTACTTTGCCATGTTTCCACAAGGTGCTCTGAATTAAACAGTTGTCTGTTTCTCTCTTTAATATGCATTTCACTGTCCCTCTGTGTCTTTCCTTGGTTTTGGGTTTTGCTCTGTAGTGTATCGAGTGCTGGCATCGTGACATACAGAAGCAATCAAATGTTCTGTGTCTCATGTGGTGCGGCATGTTGCACTGGGGTAGAAAAGAGCTCGCCTGCTTTGACAGTCATCTCGGAGACTTGTCTGTGCCTGCCCAATTAACGCTGTATTTGTCCCTCGCAGGTAATCGTTTGGTCAGTGAGATAAGGAAGCCCCTCCAGTGTTACTGTGATGGACCAGGCATCTAGCTTGGAGCTGAGTGGCGGCTGACGGATTCTTTTTATTGAGAAGTTAGTGCAGGTGCTTCGTCCACTATTTTCATTCAGATTCTCTGATCTAAAACCTGCCAGCATGAGTTGGTGACATATCTAGAATGTCAGCATCTGTGTCACCATTTGGTGACGGAAGACATACACACAGTGTATGATGGATGAGGTGAATGTTTTCTCTCTCAGCAGGGGGCGTCCGAGTGTATCCTTGTTTTCCCAGAATATGGAGATTCCTGTTGGTGTAGATGGCTAAGCGGGGTCTCCATGTCCATGGGGAAAGGCAGATGAAGTGAGTGTTGAGAGATTTGTAGCTAAGGTTGAGGTTCTGACAAGTAAACCTGCATCCAAGATGTAGAGGAAATGAATGAACAGTCACTCCATTAATGCTGCACTTTTACAATACATAGTACATCATGTGAATGCCCACTCTCTTGCCAGGAGACACAGCCCCTTCATACAGAAGAAATCAGTCATTCCCATAGTCTTCGTTTCTCCATGTAGAATGAAAGGATGGCCTCTCGGATAAAGGC
>NW_025124025.1:0-1077 GCF_004010195.1 Chiloscyllium plagiosum | reverse complement strand
CTGCATGTACCTCCCACCATCATACATACCCGCTGCCCTTCCATATCCCATCACTCCATTTCTGGGCTCCCCTCCCCCTCCCAGTCCTGACAAAAGGTCCAAGATCGAAATAGTGCCTTTGCTGCTCCTCTGATTCTGCTGGTCTGCTGTGTTTATCCAGCTCCAAGTTTATGTGTGGAAACAGGCCCTTCGGCCCAACAAATCCACACCGACCCGCCGAAGCGCAACCCACCCATACCCCTACATTTACCCCGTTAACCTAACACTATGGGCAATTTAGCGTGGCCAATTCACCTGACCCGCACATCTTTTGGACTGTGGAAGGAAACCGGAGCACCCGGAGGAAACCCACGCAGACACGGGGAGAATGTGCAAACTCCACACAGTCAGTCGCCTGAGTCGGAAATTGAACCCGGGTCTCTGGCGCTGTGAGGCAGCAGTTATCCAGCTCCAAGTTTATTAACTCTGGCCTCCCGCACTTATAGTACTTCCTCTCTCCAAGCTGTGAACTCGGTGGTCTACATATAAGAAGAAATAACTTTGGACACTTGAAAAGAACGCGTACACATTCGTTATTTCTTACCAACCCAATACACACCTTCCAGATGAAGCAGCGTTTCATTTTTAATCTTTCAATCCAGTCTCCTGTCATTGCTGCTCACAATGCAGTCTCCTTTACATTGGGGAGACCAAACAGAAACTGTTTTGAGGAACACTCCCACTCTGTCTGTCGGAATAAACCTGACCTTCTCATTGCTTCCCATTTTAATAACGTACCATGCTCTGATGCTAACATTTCAGTCCTGGGCTGCTGTAATGCTCCAAAGAAACACAACACAACTTCGATTAACACCTCACTTTTGACCTTGGTACGTTCTATCCTGTAGGAGTTTTTATTCAATTCGATACCTCCACAGCCTCACCGCATTATGGCTGTTCTCCATTCTTCACACATTCTTTCTCCTGGTCTCCCAATGAATTTACCCTGTTTGTGAATCGTTTGTCTTGCACTTAATTAAGGAACCCATTCCCCCCCTTCACAAACTAATTAATACTCATATTACATTTGATTCTCTT
>NW_025124024.1:0-1077 GCF_004010195.1 Chiloscyllium plagiosum | reverse complement strand
GCACCAGCGGGTCCACACAGGCGAGAGGCCATTCACCTGCCCTGAATGCGGGAAGGCCTTCAGCTATTCCTCCGTCCTGCTGACCAAACGCCGGGTCCACATATTAGAGAAGCCCTTCAGCTGCTCCAATTGCGGGAAGGCCTTCAACTATACCTCTGCTCTGCTGAGGCACCAGCGGGTCCACACCGGGGAGAGCTGAAAATGTGTAGCTGGAAAAGCGCAGCAGTCCAGGCAGCATCCAGGGAACAGGAGAATTGACGTTTCGGGGATAACCCCTTCTTCAGGAATGCACAGGGGCTGAAGAAGGGCTCATACCCGAAACGTCGATTCTCCTGTTCCCTGAATGCTGCCTGGCCTGCTGCGCTTTTCCAGCAACACATTTTCAGCTCTGATCTCCAGAATCTGCAGACCTCACTTTCTCCACACCGGGGAGAGCCCGTTCTCCTGCCTCAAGTGCGGGAAGGGATTCACCCAGGCATCCTACCTTCGGGTCCATACGGGGGAGAGGCCCTTGCCCTGCCCAGAGTGCGGGAAGGCCTTCAGCAATTCCTCCCACCTGCTGAGGCAAAAGCGGGGCCATACCGGGATAGGCCGTTCACCTGCCCCGAGTTCAGGCGGAGATTCCCATCATTCTGCACCTTGCAGAAACACCAGCGGGCACACCAGTGCTCCCAACAATCTGATTCTGCTCGTGAAACTGCTGTGCGTCACTGCAAGGACTGAACCCCTACCCATTCTGACAGTGCTTATAGTGGGAGAGTCGGTCGGATTTTTTTGCTTTATGCCGTCGTGCTCCCCACCCCTGCAACTTTGCTTCCAGTGGGCACTGCTGCTCGTTGAGACCAGGAGCTGTTCTCTCTAGTGTTTTCTGTCCAGTTTAAGAATTATTGGCTCTGTCTGGGAACGAATCCCAGTCTGTAAGAAATAGCTGAATACTTCAGGGTGTCCATTCACATTCAGCAGTGACTTTGAAATTAAATTTACGGTTATGTGCCTGTGAACAACTCATCATCGAAGGATTGCCCAACTGCTTGGCAATCCATCGTTGGGAACTGTTTGCTTGAATTGATCATTTTA
>NW_025124023.1:0-1077 GCF_004010195.1 Chiloscyllium plagiosum | reverse complement strand
CATAAAAATCGCGTCTTCCCTCTCGAAGGACACAATCTCCTGACTTATATCTTTTTTTAATAGCTGCTGGGATTAGAATATAGTTATTCACCATGTACTCTGTTGGAAGTTCGAATGACTATTAAAATCTGGATAGGAGTATCGGAGAATTTGGGTATTTTTGCCAAATGTTTGTACTCTGAATAGCAACTGCAGCAAGATACTCGTTTCATGTCGAACACAAATAAGATACAGAGCAGAGCACTTTCCAAATTGTTCAATCATAAATTCCCAGAAAATATCGGCACAAATTACATTCTGAGTCATGCTTTCTCTTCTTTGTTCCCATCGGACCTTCTGGATATGTTCTGATGGGATGTTCAAAATTCAAAGTTTATGATAGATTTAATTAAAAATGGACAAGGACAAAAGCATTGGGGAAACTAAGGCAGCACACAAGCAGAATGACTGTGCTATTAAACATGCCACAGAATCCAGACTGGCTGCAGCGACCAACAGAAAGTTTGCAATCAGCATGACAATTGAAGACCTAAAATATAATTCTGAATTTGGGGTTGAAATGAATCAGCTCGATCACAAACCTCGAGGTGTATGCCAGTCAAAGGGGCGCCTAACAGCCTTATTTGGAAAAGGCGACGTGCACCGAGCACCTGCAGCCATGGATATCGAAGGATGACCCTGCCATCAACATGGATACCAATGCCTCGTTTGGTCCAATCGATCAGCCTGTATCTTCGCCCACCGTGTTCTGTTACATTCATGTGCAGATATATGTTCGGACTGCACGTAATTATGCAAAAGCTTGACTGAATGCTTACCAGCTTGGGAAGTTCGATGTTTTGTTTCCGCTGATGTGAAATAACTATCATCAGCCCCCTCATTGAAGAACTGCAGGCTTCACAGTAGGTTAGATTCAGCATAATCAAAGATGGAACTGACCACAGGTGATCTACATAAAGTAAACGCAGAGCAGACAAATGCACCAAAAGACAGGCGAATGAAGGAGTTTCCTGGTGGGCACCCATAGGTAAGCAGCCAATGCTTTAAGTCTAAGTCAGTAAAACATAGAGGACATTA
>NW_025124022.1:0-1077 GCF_004010195.1 Chiloscyllium plagiosum | reverse complement strand
GTGCCACAAGGATCAGTGCTGGGTCCATTACTTTTCATCATTTACATAAATTATTTGGATGTGAACATAGGAGTTATAGTTAGTTAAGTTTGCAAATGACACCAAAATTGGAGGTATAGTCAACATCGAAGAAGGTTACCTCAGAGTAAAACAGGATCTTGATCAGATGAGCCAATGGACTGAGGAGTGGCAGATGGAGTTTAATTTAGATGAATGTGAGGTGCTGCATTTTGGAAGAGCAAATCAGAGCAGGATGTATACACTTAACGGTAAGGTGCGAGGGAGTGTTGCTGAACAAAAAGACCTTGGAGTGCAGGTTCATAGATCCTTGAAAGTAGAGTCGCAGGTAGATAGGATCGCGAAGGAGGTGTTTGGAATGCTTTCCTTTATTGGTTAGAGCATTGATTATAGGAGTTGGGAGGTCATGTTGCAGCTGTACAGGATATTGATTAAGGCACTTTTGGAACACTGCGTGCAATTCTGGTCTCCTTCGTTGGAGGGTTTGAGCTATAGGAAGAAGGCCAATCATGGGCCGACGGGCCTGTTATGTGCTGTATTTTTTTATGCTCTATAGGGAGAGGCTGAATAGGCTGGGGCTGTTTTCCTGAAGTATTGGAGGCTGAGGGGTGGCCTTATAGAGGTTAATAAAATCATGAAGGTCACAGATAGGATAAATAGACAAGGTCCTTTCCCTGGGGTGGGGAAGTCCAGAACTAGAAGACATAGGTTTATGGTGAGAAGGGAAATATATAAAAGGGACCTAAGGGGCAACTCATTCACATAGAGGGTGGTGTGTGTTTGGAATGAGCTGCCAGAAGCAGTGGTAGAGGCTGGTACAATTACATCATTTAAAAGGCATCTGGATGGGTATATGAATAAGAAGGGTTTAGAGGGATATGGGCCAAGTGTTGGCAAATGGGACTAGATTAAGTTAGGACAGCTGGTCACCATGGACAGGTTTAGATTAGATTAGATTACATTACATTACATTACAGTGTGGAAACAGGCCCTTCGGCCCAACAAGTCCACACCGACCCGCCGAAACGCAAACCACCCAGACCCCTACATTTACCCCTT
>NW_025124021.1:0-1077 GCF_004010195.1 Chiloscyllium plagiosum | reverse complement strand
AAAGGAAATCCGTATTCTCCCACGGCATCAGGTATTTCCCTGAGTTCGCCCATAGGCATGACCTCTGACTTTGTAAAATCAATGGTATAGCCGAAAAGGGCACCAAATGACCTGATGCGTTGATTGAGGTGAGGTACCAAAACTGTGAGATTGAACAAAAGTATAAGACCATTATCTGCAGACAATGCAACCTTACGTGAATTCTATCCCACTTCTGGGGCAGATATGTTGGGGTCCCTGCAGATGACCTTCGCCAGTGGCTCAATCACCAACATAAACAATGACGGAAGGGGATAACTTTGTCGACTGCCTCTAGAAATATTAATGTTACTGGATTGCACACCAACTTCTAGATTCATACAGTCATATCGTGCACAAACAGACCATGTGTTCCAACTTGACCATGCTGGACAGATTTTCTCAAATAAACTAGTCCCATTTGCTTGCACTTGGCCCATGTGCCTCTAAACGTTTCCCATTCATGTGTTTGTCCAAATGTCTTTGAAATATTGTAGCTGTACTCGCATCTACCACTGTTCATCTGATAGCTCATTCCATACTTAAATCACCCTCTGTCTAAATAAAGTTGCCCCTTTGTCCCTTTCAAGTTTTCCCTCGTTCACCTTAAAGATATGCATCTGTGTTTGAACTCCCCGATCCTGCAGAAAAGACCTTGGCTATTCACCCTATCCATGCCTCCCATTATATTATAAACTTTAAGAATGTCACCCCTCAACCTCCTAAACTCCATCTGATACTAACTTCAAGATCAAATGTTTCACGATAAGCACTGCAAATTTGAAAGAATTGTAAAAATGACAGATAAAGAAAACATCCCAAACGTCATCATGTTAGTTTTGCTCTATGTGACAAAACGAAGGCAGCATGAAACCCTTACTAGTGCCAATAAGATAATCGACGTTTCGGGCATAAGCCCTGCTTCAGGAAGAAGCCCAAAACGTCGATTCTCCTGCCCCCTGGCTGCTGCCTGACCTGCTGCACTTTTCCAACAACACATTTTTCAGCTCTGATCTCCAGCATCTACAGTCCTTACTTTGTCCCAGTGCCAATAAGAAG
>NW_025124020.1:0-1077 GCF_004010195.1 Chiloscyllium plagiosum | reverse complement strand
GGTGAAGGGTGGAAGGTATAGGTGAGATATCAGGGGTAGGTTCTTTACCGAGGGAGTGGTGGGGCATGGAATGAGCTGCCTGTGGGAGTGGCAGAGTCAGAATCATTGGTGACCTTTAAGCGGCAATTGGATAGGTACATGGATGGGTGCTTAAGCTAGGACAAATGTTCGGCACAACATCGTGGGCCGAAGGGCCTGTTCTGTGCTGTATTGTTCTATGTCCTATGTTCTATGTGAATGTGGAGGAAAGTGGTGGGGAGAACGTGATAAGTAAGTTTGTGTTTGACACAACAATTGCCTGGGTGGTTGACAGTGAAGAGGAAACTTTTATGTTACAGGCAGATATAGATGGAATGTCAGATGCGCAGATCAATGGCAGATGGAATTTAACCCTAATAAATATAAGTTAAGGCGCTTTGGAAGATGGAACCAGATAGTGGAGTACTTAATGAATGGCAGCACACTAGGAAGCTCAGAGAGTGCTTCTCCAAATATCCCTGAATATGATTGGACAGATTAGTAGATTAGTTAATAAGGCATTGGAGACCATGGGCATAGCCTTTATTTATCAAAGTTAAAAATCACACAACACCAGTTTATAGTCCAACAGGTTTATTTGGAAGCATTAGCTTTCAGAGTGTTGCTTTTGGGAAAATAGTGGGCAGGATTATAAGACACAGATTTTATGGCACAAGATCATAGTCTTATGCAACTGATATGATATTTTAAACAAACCTAAATTGCTGTTAAGTCTTTCATCTTTTAGAATGGGGTGTAGGTTTTGATTCATTAATATGTAAATCCCAGAACCTCTTTCTAGTCACATTCACAAGATAACTTAAGGTGACATCTCAGCTCAGCTTAGAGGTGTGAGGTTAGAGTAGATCGTAAGAGCTGTACAGGATTTTGGTTAGGCCAAGATGAAACAAAAGTAGAATAAAATTAGTAAATAATTGGTTTTGGAGAAATTATTGTGACTGAAAGAAATGGGCATTGACAAATTCAACATAGTTTTAAGAAATAGGAATTATATTTCAGAAGTCAACTGGTAGACAAATTATGGAGAACCAATGGATG
>NW_025124019.1:0-1077 GCF_004010195.1 Chiloscyllium plagiosum | reverse complement strand
GATAAGCTTTAAGACATTGAATAATTGAGGAAAACTCTATTCAGTGAATTTACACGTGCAGTCTGTGTCATTGAATGATTGTGTGCGGTTTGTTTCATTGAATCACTGTATAAATCTCGTGGCATGGAATGAATGAGAGATGCTTTACTCATTGAATTAACACATGCAGTTTGTTTTGTTGAATGAATTTGAATGAATGAGAGAAGTTTCTACTCGTTGATTAAACACGGGCAATCTGTTACATTGAATGAATTGAATGAGAGAAGTTTGAAACATTGAATGAAAGAGAGATGTTCTTTCATTGAATGAACACGTTCAATATATTTCATTGCAAGAATTTGTGGAATTGGTTCATTGAATGAATGCGTTAAGCTCGTGGCTAAGAATGAATGCAGAAGTACTACTCAGTTGATTCACACGTGAATTGTGTTTCATTGAATCAATGAATAATGTAAATTTCTTTGAATAAATGATTGAATGAATGAAGGAAGGAATGCACTTTGTTTCCTTGAATGAAAGCATTAAGCTCGAGACATTGAATAAATGAGAAAGCTCTACTCATTGAATTAACACAAGCAGTCTGTTTCATTGAATGAATGTGTTAATCTCGACACAATGATTGAATGAGAGAAGCGATAAGCATTGAATTAATATTTGCAGTCATTTCCATTGAATGAACGCGTTCAGTTTACTTTACTGAATGAATGCGTTAAGTTCATTGCACTGAATGAATCAGAGGCTCTCTTCTAATTCGATTAACATGTGCAGTAGCTTATTTACGGTAAGGTCGAGAAAAAGAAAAAAAATGAGAGTGGCTCTACTCATTCAATGAACACGTACATTCTGTTTCATTAAAGGAATGTGCACACTTTGTTTCCTGGAAAGAATGCGTTAATCTCGTGGCATTGAAAGAATCAGAAAAGCTCTTCTCATTGAATTAACACGAGCACTCTGTTTCATTGAATGAATTAATTACATTTGATGCATTGAATTTGTGAGAGAAGCTCTCCTCATTGAAGTAACACTGCATTCTATTTTATAGAATGCAGGAATATTTCGAAGTGGCTGGCAAATAGT
>NW_025124018.1:0-1077 GCF_004010195.1 Chiloscyllium plagiosum | reverse complement strand
ACATGGATGGGTGGTTAAGCTAGGACAAATGTTCAGCACAACATCGTGGGCCAAAGGGCCTGTTCTGTGCTGTATTCTTCTATGTTCCATGTTCTATATCCTCTGACAGTCCAGCTGTCCCAGAGTAATGACCCTCTGACAGTGCAGCACTCCCTCAGCACTGACCCTATGACAGTGCAGCACTCCCTCAGTACTGACCCTCTGACAGTGCAGCACTCCCTCAATACTGACCCTCTGACAGTGCAGCACTCCCTCAGTAATGACCCTCTGACAGGGCAGCACTCCCTCAGTACTGACCCTCTGACAGTTCAGCACTCCCTCAGTACTGACCCTCTGACAGTGCAGCACTCCCTCAGTACTGACCCTCTGACAGGGCAGCACTCCCTCAGTACTGACCCTCTGACAGTTCAGCACACCCTCATTACTGACCCTCTGACAGTGCAGCACTCCCTCAGTACTGACCCTCTGACAGTGCAGCAGTCCCTCAGTACTGACCCTCTGACAGTGCAGCACTCCCTCAGTACTGACCCTCTGACAGTGCAGCAGTCCCTCAGTACTGACCCTCTGACAGTGCAGACTTCCCTCAGTATTGATACTCTGACAGTGCAGCACTCCCTCAGTACTGACCCTCGGACAGTGCAGACCTCCCTCAGTATTGACCCTCTGACAGTGCAGCAATACCACAGCACTGACCCTATGACAGTGCAGCACTCCCTCCGTACTGAACCTCTGACAGTGCAGCACTCCCTCCGCACGGACCCACTGAGAGTGCAGCACTCCCTCTGTACTATCCCTCTGACAATGCAGCACTCTCTCAGTATTGGCACTCTGACAGTGCAGCACTCCCTCAGTACTGACCCTCTGACAGGTCAGCACTCCCTCAGTACTGACCCTCTGACAGTGCATAACTCCCTCAGTACTGACCCTCTGACAGTGCAGCACTCACTCAATACTGACCCTCTGCCAGTGCAGCAGTCCCTCAGTACTGATCCTCTGACAGTGCAGCACTCTCTCAGTACTGGCCGTCTGACAGTGCAGCACTCCCTCAGTACTGATCCTTTGACAGTGCAGCACTCT
>NW_025124017.1:0-1077 GCF_004010195.1 Chiloscyllium plagiosum | reverse complement strand
CCATAGCCCACATAGCTCAGGATACAATACGATTCCATACCCACAGCACACATCATTTTGGATCCAATGTGATCCCATTCCCACAGCCCACATCACTCAGGATCCAAAATGATCCCACTCCCACAGCCCACTTCACTCAGGATCCAATATGATCCCACTCCAACAGCCCACATCAATCAGGATCTGATATGATCCCACTCCCACAGCCCACATCACTCAGGATCCAAAATGATCCCAGTCTCACATCACTCAGGATCCAATATGATCCCACTCCCACATCACTCAGGATCCAATATGATCCAACTCTCACATCACTCAGGATCCAATATGATCCCACTCCCACAGCACACACAACTCAGGATCGAATATGATCCCAGTCTAACATCACTCATGATCCAATATGATCCCACTCCCACATCACTCAGGATCCAATATGATCCAACTCTCACATCACTCAGGATCCAAGATGATCCCACTCCCACAGCACACATCACTCAGGATCCAATATGATCCCAGTCTCACATCACTCAGGATCCAATATGATCCCACTCCCACAGCACACATCACTCAGGATCCAATATGATCCCACTCTAACATTTCTCAGGATCCAATATGATCCCAATCCCACAGCACACATTTCTCAGGATCCAATATGATCCCAATCCCACAGCCCACATTTCTCAGGATCCAGTATGATCCCAATCCCACAGCCCACATTTTTCAGGATCCAATATGATCCCAATCCCACAGCACACATCACGCAGGATCCAATATGATCCCAATCCCACAGCCCACATTTCTCAGGATCCAATATGATCCCACTCCCACAGCCCACATTTCTCAGGATCCAATATGATCCCAGCCCCACAGCACACATCACGCAGGATCCAATATGATCCCACATCACTCAGGATCCAATATGATCCCACTCTCACATCACTCAGGATCCAATATGATTCCACTCCCACAGCTCACATCACTCAGGATCCAATATGATCCCACTCTCAGATTTCTCAGGATCAAAATGATCCCAACCCCACATCACACATCACTCAGGATCCAATATGAACCCACTCT
>NW_025124016.1:0-1077 GCF_004010195.1 Chiloscyllium plagiosum | reverse complement strand
TAGTTTCTCTGACACGGTGCTGCAGTGGGTAGTCACTCTGACACGGTGCTGCAGTGGGAAGTTACTCTGACACAGTGCTGCAGTGGGAAGTTACTCTGACACAGTGCTGCAGTGGGTAGTTTCAATGATACAATGCTGCAGTGGGTCGTTACTCTGACACGGTGCTGCAGTGGGTAGTATCTCTGGTACGTTGCTGCAGTGGGTAGTTACTCAGACACGATGCTGCAGTGGGTAGTTACTCTGACACGGTGCTGCAGTGGGTAGTTACTCAGACACTATGCTGCAGTAGGTAGTTTCTCTGACACGATGCTGCAGTAGGTAGTTACTCTGACACGATGCTGCAGTAGGTAGTTACTCAGACACGATACTGTCGTGGGTAGTTACTCAGACACGATGCTGCAGGCGGTAGTTACTCTGACACGGTGCTGCAGTAGGTAGTTTCTCTGACACGGTGCTGCAGTGGGTAGTTTCTCTGACACGATGCTGCAGTGGGTAGTTACTCAGACACGATGCTGCAGTGGGTAGTTACTCTGACATGATGCTGCAGGAGGTAGTTACTCTGACATGATGCTGCAGGAGGTAGTTACTCAGACACGGTGCTGCAGTGGGTAGTTACTCAGACATGATTCTGCAGTGGGTAGTTTCTCTGACACGATGCTGCAGGAGGTAGTTACTCAGACACGATGCTGCAGTGGGTAGTTTCTCTGACATGATGCTGCAGGAGGTAGTTACTCAGACACGATGCTGCAGTGGGTAGTTACTCTGACATGATGCTGCAGGAGGTAGTTACTCAGACACGGTGCTGCAGTGGGTAGTTACTCAGACATGATTCTGCAGTGGGTAGTTACTCTGACACGATGCTGCAGGAGGTAGTTACTCAGACACGATGCTGCAGTAGGTAGTTACTCTGACACGATGCTGCAGTAGGTAGTTACTCAGACACGATGCTGTCATGGGTAGTTTCTCTGACACGGTGCTGCAGTGGGTAGTTTCTCTGACACGATGCTGCAGTGGGTAGTTACTCTGACACGATGCTGGAGTAGGTAGTTATTCTGACACGATGCTGCAGTGGGTAGT
>NW_025124015.1:0-1077 GCF_004010195.1 Chiloscyllium plagiosum | reverse complement strand
GGATCCCAGTACCTTCCCTAAGTTAGGTAATGGGAAGATAGTGGCGCTCGTTTTCCTGGCAAGATAGGCTAAATACCTGCCTGGCTGATCATCATGTTCAAAAAGCCTTTGTTTTGCAAAAGTAAGTTCCTTCTTTGCTGTCTGTGTGAGCGTGGAATTCACAGTAGACCGAAGTATTGTGATCCACTGCAGCTTAACCACTGAGGGTATATCACAGCATGCCCTCTCAGCAGCCCTCAGCTGTGCTTCAAGCCAGCGTTCTTGCTCCCCCTTCTGCTGCATCCTAAGGAAGAATTATTCCTTTGGCATAAGCCTTAGTAATTTCCCATAGAATGGATGGCTTACTGGTTGAATCTGAATTAATGGCTAAGAAAGATCTGAATACATTGCTCAAATACTCAATGAACGAACTAGCCTTCAGAATAAAGGGATAGATTCACCAGTGTCTCTAATCTGAGAGGAATTGATCGCGGTCTCTGCCACTGCAGCTCGGCGCTTGACATCATCTGTTCTGTTTCCAAGGCAGTCATGTTGCTGCTCATGTTTTTGGAGCACCGCTCAGAGCGGCTCTAGCCACTGCTGAACTGTTCTTATATCGTGGCTTCAATCATTTGACGTAACTTGGTGAACTCAGTGACCAAGGCCTGGTGAGGAACTGGGTCTATTGAACGAGCAGAGTGGGTTGCAGCTACAGCCTCAGGCATGCTCGATGCTTCTGACGGGTGTACCGCTTGTTGGGACCTACTCGATCCTTTTCCGTGTTTTGTCTTTCCACTTGACAGACCGAGATTAGTAAAGATTCTATCGCTCTTTTAGTGTTGAAATTTACATAAATAGCTAGGATGGGATGGGTTAGAGAACCACTTTGCCCGTGCTGTGATGCAGAGCCCAGCAAAGCAGACCTTCCGTATCGCCGGCATGTTGGATTCCCCCTTAATGTTGTATCGATATTATCGTTTCATTTTGCATTATATTCCTGGATGTTTCGGAACCGTGTAATTTGATACAACTGTCTACATTTTCCCCACACTGCAAATTGCTGCACATTCCTCGATAATCCTTGACTCTGTTGTTATT
>NW_025124014.1:0-1077 GCF_004010195.1 Chiloscyllium plagiosum | reverse complement strand
GTGGGGAGTGGTGTCAGTGTAATTACGGAAGATCAACTGCTCTACGGAGCCAACAAAGAGACAGGCATAGCTGGGACCCATACTGTGCCCATGGCTACCCCTTTGGTCTGGAGGAAGTGGGAGGATTCGAAGGAGAAATTGTTCAGGGGGAGGACCAGTTCGGCCAAACGACTGAGAGTGTCGGTGGAAGGGTACTGTTGGGGACGTCGGGAGAGGAAGAAACGGAGGGCTTGGAGACATAGAACATAGAACAGTACAGCACAGAACAGGCCCTTCAGCCCACAATGTTGTGCCGACCATTGATCCTCATGTATGCACCCTCAAATTTCTGGGACCATATTCATGTCCAGCAGTCTCTTAAATGTCCCCAATGACCCTGCCTCCACAACTGCTGCTGGCAACGCATCCCATGCTCTCACAACTCTCTGTGTAAAGAACCCGCCTCTGACATCCCCTCTATACTTTCCTCCAACCAGCTTAAAACTATGACCTCTCGTGTTAGTCATTTCTGCCCTGGGATATAGTGTCTGGCTATCGACTCTATCTATGCCTCTCATTACCTTGTATACCTCAATTAGGTCCCCTCTTCTCCTCCTTTTCTCCAATGAAAAAAGTCTGAACTCAGTCAACCTCTCTTCATAAATTAAGCCCTCCAGTCCAGGCAGCATCCTGGTAAACCTCCTCTGAACCCTCTCCAAAGCATCCACATCTTTCCTATAATAGGGCGACCAGAACTGGATGCAATATTCCAAGTGCGATCTAACCAAAGTTTTATAGAGCTGCAACAAGATCTCACGACTCTTAAACTCAATCCCCCTGTTAACTCCACACTGCTAAGAATCCTATCCTTAATCCTGTACTCAGCTTTCAAATTCGACCTTCCAAAATGCATCACCTTGCATTTATTCAGGTTGAACTCCATCTGCCACCTCTCAGCCCATCTCTGCATCCTGTCAATGTCCCACTGCAGCCTACAGCAGCCCTCTATACTGTCAAAGACACCTCCAACCTTTGTGCTGACCCATCGTTCAATCCCCTCATCCATGTCATTAATAAAAATTACAAACAATAGAGGCC
>NW_025124013.1:0-1077 GCF_004010195.1 Chiloscyllium plagiosum | reverse complement strand
CCTGGCAGGTGAGACTCACAGATAGCTGCTTATAGTCAACACATTACTGCGCGACTGGCCGACACTGAATCCTCCTACCGTCCATATTACAGGGGTTACCATTTACCAGAGGGTGAAGTCAAATCGACACACAAATACAAGGATAGCAAGTGCAGGTCAGAGACGTTCAATTCTGCACTGTATAATTGACGATATGACCACAAGGGCATGCGATGTAGCAATAGATTAAGGCTATTCAGGCTATCCCTTCACGCTGAAACTTTGCCATTTTGTCATCGTCTCTATGACTAGTGAAAATATCTTTTATACTCTAACTGTATCAATCGTTGCAGTAATCGATCAGTTTCAAACAGATGTGTTCCCCCACACCATTCTTCTAAATTCCATTGAGTACAGACATAGAGCCCTCAACTGCCGCTCATATGACAAGCCGTCATTCCCAGGATTGATAATGTCCAACACCCGTAGACCCTTCCCCAGAACCGCTCACAATAATCCGAATTTCGTCTGACCATAGCCCATTACATTCTCAGCAGTATGTCTCCGATCTTGTATTCTCGCTCTCCTGAAATGAATGTTAACATTGTATTTGCTTTTCTAACTGCCAACTGAACCTACACAATAACCACAAGAAGAGGACGAGTACTCCAAACTCCTTTTGTGCTTCAGATTGCATGAAGCCTTTTCGAACATAGTGTCTACCTATATTCCGCCTTCTGAAGTGCATAATCTCAGACGTTCCCATATTGTGTTCCATCTGCTATATGTTTTCCTAGTGTCCTAAACTGTCGTATTCCTTCTGCAGCCCCCCCACTTCCTCAATATCACCTGCCCATCCAATCATTATTGTATCATCTGCAAACTTAGTGAAACTGTCGTCAGGTCAGATGGTTCATGTAAATGGCACCTCCTGACTCCCTGACGACTGTCCACCATTGAAAAGACACAACAGTCAAGGTGCTTGACTCCATTCAGTTTAAAGCAGTGGCTTGACTGGAATTGCATCTGCAAAGTCTTCACTCCTTGCACCACTGGCACTGACATCCTGCCCTCTATTTTATTATGAATTTGCCCCAT
>NW_025124012.1:0-1077 GCF_004010195.1 Chiloscyllium plagiosum | reverse complement strand
CAGGGAGATATCTGTACACTGACTGGGGTCTCTGAGTCCCCTCTCTCTCAGGGCGAAATCTGAACACTGACTAGTGTCTCTCAGTCCCCCTCTCTCTCAGGGAGATATCTTGACACTGACTGGTGTCTCTCAGTCGTCTCTCTCTCAGGGAGATATCTCGACACTGACTGGTGTCTCTCAGTACCCCCTCTCTCTCTCTGGGAGATATCTGCACACTGTCTGGTGTCTCTCAGTCCCTCTCTCTCTGGGAGATATCTGTACACTGACTGGTGTCTCTCAGTCCCCTCTCTCTCTCTCAGGGGGATATCTGTACACTGTACACTGACTGGTGACTCTCAGTCCCACCTCTCGCTCATGGAGATATTTGTACCCTGACTGGTGTTTCTCAGTCCCCTCTCTCTCTGTCTCAGGGAGATATCTGTACACTGAAACTCAGTCCTCTGTCTCTCCCTCAGGGAGATATCTGTGCACTGACTGGTGTCTCTCAGTCCCCTCTCTCTCTCAGGGAGATATCTGTACACTGACTGGTGTCTCTCAGTCTCTCTCTCTCTGGGCGATGTCTGAACACTGACCGGTATCTCTCAGAAAGAGAGGGGAGATATCTGTACACTGACTGGTGTCTCTCAGTCCCCTCTCTCTCTCAGGGAGATATCCGTACATGGACTGGTGTCTCTCAGTGTCCCCCCTTTCAGGGCATTATCTGTCCACTGACTGGTGTCTCTCAGTGTCCCCCCTCTCTCTCAGGGAGATATCTGTACACTGACCGGGGTCTCTCAGTCCCCTCTCTCTCTCTCAGAGCGATATCTGAACACTGACTGGTGTCTCTCAGTCCCCCTCTCTCTCAGGGAGATATCTCGACACTGACTGGTGTCTCTCAGTCGTCTCTCTCTCAGGGAGATGTCTGTACACTGACTGGTGTCTCTCAGTCCTCTCTCTCTCTGTCAGGGAGATATCTGTACACTGACTGGTGTCTCTCAGTCGCTCTCTCTCAGTCCCCTCTCTCTCAGGGAGATATCTGTACACTGACTGGTGTCTCTCAGTCAATCTCTCTCAGGGAGATATCTGCACACTGACTGG
>NW_025124011.1:0-1077 GCF_004010195.1 Chiloscyllium plagiosum | reverse complement strand
CACGGAAGCCAAATTTATCCTCGTATCTTAATGCCTTGCATGACTCGGGTATGTACCAGTAATATAAGAAAAAAACTGCTTTGTATTCTGATGTCATTTACATTCAAAATATTAAGATCACTATTCGCAAAAGCTCCTTTACAACAAACTCTTCAATTAGCTCTTCTGATCATACACTATCAATTCCAGAACAGTCGTATCTCTAGTTCAGTGTTCATTATATCGTTAAAGCAACCCATCTCATAGACTCTCATGTAATCCATTTTCCCAGCATTAACATTCACTTGGATTAACACTCTTTAGATGTAACTTGGAGCTATCCATTATTATGCAGTACCCACAAACGTGTATATTTAATTTCGGGTTTTGTAACATACCCAACAATTGTATCACAATTTTGATACATAACTCTCATCAATGTTTGCATCTTCTTGCTGTTGCTAAGCTCCATCTTACCAAATTCTGTGGAATCTGAGTGATGTGAACTCTGGCGAGGTTAATGGTAGATTCAGGCAAGCTGCTTGGCGATGTTTCAACATTGATATCATTTCGCCACACCTTCCCTTTTCTTCTCAAGGTTATTGTGACATTATTACCAGGTCGCTCATCATGCTGGTGGAATGGAGGAGGACAATGACCTTTCAACAATGCTGTGTATTCCCAGACAGCTGAGACTACCCTAACCTGGGTGGGAACCTTACAGCAGGCTGGTAAAGTGTTGCTGCTGCTGTACAGGGTCTTATTGAGAACACATCTGGAGTAGTGCACACAGATTTAATCTCCTCACTTCGGAAAGGATGTTGGAATGAACTCAAAGATTGTTCCCGCAACTGATTTCTGCAATGAAGGTGTTAATCGTAAAACCCCTTCAGTGTGGAAGCAGGCCATTTGACCCATCGACACCACATTGATCCTCGGAAGACCATCCCATTCAATTACCGCCACCCATTCCGCCCAATCGTTAAAACCTGGCATTTTCCGTGACTGATGCTCCTTGCCTCCACATCCCCAGACATTATGGTTAAGTTAGTGTGGCCAATCCACCTAACCTGCACATATTGGGAGTGTGGAAGGAAA
>NW_025124010.1:0-1077 GCF_004010195.1 Chiloscyllium plagiosum | reverse complement strand
CCTGAGTAAATGCTGAAAGTGTAAAAATAGATAAGTTTCCTGGGCCAGATGGGATTTATCCTAGGATTCTCTGGGAAGCCAGGGAGGAGATTGCCGAGTCTTTGTCTTTGATCTCTAAGTTGTCATTGTCCACAGGAATAGTGTCAGAAGACTGGAGGATAGCAAATGTTGGTCCCTTGATGTTCTATGTTCTGTTGTGTCCAGTTCTGGTCCCTTCACTATAGGAAGGATGTAGATGCTTTAGCGAAGGTACAAGGAGATTTACCAGCATGCTGTCTGAATTGTAGGGCTTGTCTTATGGAAAGAGGTTCAGTGAGTTCAGGCATTTCACTCGAGAGAGAAGAGGGAAGAGAGGTGACTTGATAGAGGTGCACAAGGCAATGAGAGGCATAGGTAGAGTAGATAGCCAGAGACTTTTCCCTAGGGGATAAATGGCTATCATGAGGGGTCATAATTTTAAGGTAATTAAAGGAAGGTATAGGGGAGATGTCAGAGGCAGGTTGTTTACACAGAGAGTGGTGGGTGCATGGAATGCACTGCCAGCGGTGGTAGTACAGTCAGAGATATTAGGGACATTTAAGCACATGTGCTGGACAAGCATCTAGATGGCAGTAATTTGAGGGGTGTGTAGGTTAGGTTGATCTTAGATTAAGGTAAATGCTTGGCACAGCATCATGGACCGAGGGGCCTGTACTGCGCTGTACTGTTCTATGTTCTATGTTCTCCTTCTGTGGAGAGTGGAACTGTTAATATTTCAGGACATTGAGACTGTGCAGAGATAGAACGGTTTATCAGTCAGGAAAAAAAAACCGAGGAGAGGAAGGCATTGCCAACACTGAATGGGTGTGCCATGTATACACAGATTTGACTTGCTCCTGTCATTGGGAAGTCAGTGGAGGTTCTGTGGATGGTTTTCTTGGGTTTGTATTCTCAGCTGCTGCACTCATTCAGGGAACTCTGAAAATCTGGTGACACCACTTTAGATGAGGTACAAAGTTAAAAATCACACAACACCAACAGGTTTAATTGGAAGCAGTAGCTTTTGGAGCGACGCTCCTTCATCAGGTGATTGTCAGA
>NW_025124009.1:0-1077 GCF_004010195.1 Chiloscyllium plagiosum | reverse complement strand
ACGACTTTGTTTTAGCATTCACTACTGAGAGGGTTCTTGACGTTTGTAAGGACAGCAAGAAACATACTGATATGTTCGAACAGGTTGATGTTAAGAATGAGAATCTGCTGCCAAAAACTTTAAAACTATGAGGATAGCTACGTAACCTTGGCCAGACAGGAGAAAACCAAGACTTCTTGAGAAAGCGAAGGGAGAGATTGCTGCACCTTTGGCGTTGACATTGTGTTCTTACTGTCCACTGGCGGTGTGACAGCTGATTGGAAATTGGCAAATGTTATTCCCTTGTTCAAAAAGTGGAATAATGATAATCCCGGCAATTACAGATCAGTCAGTCGTACGCCTGAGGTGGGCAAATTACTGCAGAGGACTATAAGAGACAGGATATTTTATTTTTTGGAAAGCCATAGCATGATTAGAGATCATCAGCATGGCTTTGTAAGGGGCAGGCAATGCCTCATAAGCCTTATTGAATTCTTGGATTCACATTGATGAAGGTAGAGCTGTGGATGTGGTGTACAGGGATGTTAGAAAGGCGTTTGATAAGGTTCCTCATGGTCTGCGTATTCAGGAAGTAAGGATGCATGGGAAGCGTGGAAATTTGACTATTTGGGTAAGGAATGGGCTGGCCCATGGAGGACAGACGATGGTAGTAATTGGAAAATATTCAACCTGGAGGAAGGTCACCAATGGTGCTCCACAGGAATCTGTTCTGGGACCTCTATGTGATGTATATGGATGGCTTCAATGGGGAGCAGAAGGCTGGGTAAATACGTTTGCCGATTATACAAAGGTTTGTGGAGTGGTACGGTCGCCAAAGATGCAGCAATCTCTCCCATCGCTTCCTCTGGAAGTCTTGGTTAAATCTCGTCTGGAGTAGAGTGGTGCTGGAAAAGCACAGCAGCAGCAACGGTTCTCCTTCAAGATCCTCCGCTCAACAACTGCAGTGCTTTTCCAGCATCACTCTACTCCAGAATCTGGTTTCCAGCATCTGCAGTCATTGTTCTTACCTAGTATATTTAAATCCCGTCTGCCCAAGGGAACTTATCTATCCTCATATTTTTCCATTTTTACAGCTGA
>NW_025124008.1:0-1077 GCF_004010195.1 Chiloscyllium plagiosum | reverse complement strand
CAGGCAGCTTCCGAGGAGCAGAAGATTCAACGTTTCAGGTACAAGCCCCTCTTCAGGTTTATGCCAAAACATCGATTCTCCTGCTTCTCGGATACTGCCTGACCTACTGTGCTCTTCCAGCACTACACTCTCGAATCTGATCTCCAGCATCTGCAGTCCTCCCTTTCTCCTGATTGGAGTCATACCTCACCCTCCAGGAGAGGAAGGCAGGTGGTGCACCAGTCTCCTGTGGCTATTCCCCTCTCTAACAGGTTTACTATTTTGGATACTGTTGGGAGGGATAGCCTTTCGGGGGGAGGATAACAGCAGCAGCCAGGCCTGGGGCACTACAACTGGCTCTGCTGTAAACCAGGGGTGGGCAGAGTCCAAGTGAGTGATAGTTGGAGGGGACTTGCTAGTTCGGGGCACAGACAGGCATTTCTCTGGCTGTGTTGGAGACTCCAGGATGGTGTGTTCCCTCCCTGGTGACAGGGTCTCTGAGCGGCTGCATGACATCCTTAAAGGGGAGGGTCAGCAGCCAGAGTCATTGTGCACACAGGTAGGAAGAGGGATGGGGTCCTGAGGAGGGAGTGCAGGGAGTTAGGAAAGAGGCTGAGAAACAGGACCTAGAGCGTAGTAATCCTTGAGTTAGTCCCTGTGCTACAAGCTAGTGAGGCAAGGAACACAAGATAGGATAGATGAATGCGTGGCTAAGGAGCTGGTGCAGGGGGCAGGGTTTCAGGTTCTTTGATCATTGGGACCTCTTCTGTGGCAGGGATGGATAGGTTGTACCTAAACTGGAGGGGAACCAATATCCTCGCAGGGAGGTTCGCTAGTGCTACTCAGGTGGGTTTCATCTAGAGTGGCAGGGGGCTAGGAACCAGAACAGCAGGTCAGGAAATGGAAGGATTGGGGAGAAGGAAGATGCTAGGACCAAGAAATCAGAAAGGAAGGTCAGGCAGAGACACAATGGAACTGATGGGCTGAAGTGTGTTTATTTCAACACCAGGAGCATCATAGGGAAGGCAGATGAGCTTCGAGCCAGGATCAGTATATGGGACTATAATATAGGGGCCAATACTGGAGTTGGTTGAGGGA
>NW_025124007.1:0-1077 GCF_004010195.1 Chiloscyllium plagiosum | reverse complement strand
AGGGTAGAGGAATGGGTCTGGGGACGTTGCTCCACGAAGGCTCAGTGTGGACTTGTTGGGTCGAATCGCCTTTTTCCACACTGTAGGGATTGTAATTCTAAATCCAGTTTGGTATTATCGAATTAGAACCAGACAAGCACCCTCAGTTTGCAATGGACCAACCAGACTGCCTCAAACTATTTTAAGAAGGTAGCTGGGATGCCAACCTTGCCTTATTTAAAAGATAGATGTGAAGTGGGAGTTCCAGATGTGACGTTGCTAGTCAAACCATTTAACATTAAATAAAACACAATATACTTAAACACTCTAATGAAAATTCATACAAAATGAAGAAGAATTTAGAATAACTTAACGATTGGAAACCTTAACCGAATAATGGATACAGTACCTTCTACAAATGAATCGTCCCAATATACTAATATCACCTAAACACAACCCTTGGTAAAAAGGAGCATTCAACATACATTTTTGTATACAGTTCTCCAATCCAGGAGCAAACAGCATCAAGAAAGGTCTCAGAGAGATAAGCAGCTAAGGATAATTCACTAAAACTTCCAACCCTTCGGGACCCCAAGCATCTGGTGATTGTTACAGCTACAAGAAGAAAATCTAAAAAGCCTGGTCTGTGTGAGCTGGCCATTGTTCCTACTATTTATTAAAAACCCTCAAATCCTTGTAAGTTATATACTTGAGCCGTTTTCAGTAGGCAGTTTGGCCTTTAAAACGTCTTATTTTTTTAAAAAAAAAGAGCAAATAACTTTTTTAAGAGACTGCATTGTCACACAATTTAGATGAACGGTCCTTTACTCAGTGGGCTTCCTCGTGTTACTGATCTCAAGGTCACCTGAGCGGGACAAACACAGATACAGACCAAGTTACCTAGACGTGTCTCCTAGCTTCTGAAACACCCCTGTCCGTGGATCATCACTTGGGACATATTGGGAAGTGAACAACAGCCTGGCACACACCATTTCATTCTATCTGAGCTGCACAATGCCAGCACTAAGTACACTCGGGAACCAAAATCCAGTGCCAGGGAAAGAGACGGAAAGACAGAGAGATTCACATTAAAGACAG
>NW_025124006.1:0-1077 GCF_004010195.1 Chiloscyllium plagiosum | reverse complement strand
CACATATCAACTGCTGGTTCATAACCTTTCATGACACATCAGGCCATTTTATGAACTAAATCTGACCACATTTCATCTGAAGGATCCCACCCACTTGCCCCCACCTAACAGTCCCGAAGCTGATGGTCCTCTGATCGCAGAGTTCACTTTTATCTCCTCCTGAAAATCCACAAACAGAACTGCCTGGGCAACCCATTGTTTCAGCCTGTTCCTGACACACAGAGGGGTGCGCATGGATACACACGTGGGCTCAAGTTATACCAGTTCCTTCATGGGGTACGTAGACCATTCCTTGTTCCCGTTCTTTCCACCCCCCCCATCCACAGCACTTTCTCCGATACGTAGATGATATCATCGCTGCTTTTCCTCTCCCTTGTCCAGAAATGGAAACGTTTATCGTTTCCAATTAGCACCTCTCGCTCACTTTCACCTCGTCTATCTCTGACTCCTCCCTTCCTTTACTCAACATCTCTGCTTCTATTTCTGGGAATAGACTGGTCACTGATATCCAGTATTAACCCACCGACTCCCACAGCTACCTGGAGTATACATCCTCACACCCTGTTTCCTCCAAAGGCTCCATTCCATTCTCCCATTCCTCCGTCTCCACCGCATTGCTGCTGATGATGTCAACTTCAGAAATGTGGCCTCTGAAATGTCCACGTTCTTCCTCAACAGAGAATTCCCCAGCACTGTTGTCGACAGAGCCCCCAACTAGTTCTGACCCACCTGCTGCACTTCTACCCTCACCCTATCTCCTCCCTGCTGCAACAGTGTTAATAGTTCCCCATGACCTTACCTTCAATCCCACCAGCATTCACATGCAGAAGATCATCAGTCTGCATTCCCCCACCTCCAGCCACATATTTGCTTCCTCTCCCTATTCCGCCTTCTGAAGTGACCATTTCCTCCAGGAAACCCTGGTCCACTTGTTATTCACTGTCCACAACTCCCCTCACACCCACCCCACCCCACCACCACAGGTCCACTTCACTTTTCCCTGCCGGAGGTGTTACACTTTCCCATTTAACTCCTCCCTCCTCACTATTCAAGGGCCCAAACATACCTTCCAGATGA
>NW_025124005.1:0-1077 GCF_004010195.1 Chiloscyllium plagiosum | reverse complement strand
AGTGAGGCAGAGTTTGCAGTATGATGCAGTGTTGGCAAAGTGAGGCAGTGTTTGCACAGTGAGGCTGCGTTTGCAGAGTGAGGCAGTGTTTGCAGATTGAGGCAGAGTTTTCAGTATGATGCAGCGTTTGCACAGTGTGGCAGGTTTTGCAGAGTGAGGCAGCATTTGTAGTGTGGCAGGTTTTGCAGAGTGAGGCAGCATTTGTAGAGTGAGGCAGAGTTTGCAGAGTGAGGCAGCGTTTGCTGAATGAGGCAGCATTTGCAGAGTGAGACAGCTTTTGCAGAGTGAGGCAGAGTTTGCAGAGTGAGGCAGTGTTTGCAGAGTGAGTCAGCGTTTGCAGAGTGAGGCAGCTTTTGCAGAGAGAGGCAGAGTTTGCAGAGTGAGACAGCGTTTACAGAATGAGGCAGAGTTTGCAGAGTGAGGTAGTGTTTGCAGAGTAAGGCAGCGTTTGCCGAATGAGGCAGAGTTTGCAGAGTAAGGCAGCGTTTGCAGAATGAGGCAGCATTTGCAGAGTGAAGCAGTGTTTGCAGAGTGAGGCAGTGTTTGCTGAGTGAAGTAATGTTTGCACTGTTTGCAGAGTGAGGCAGCTGTTGCAGAGTGAGGCAGCTTTTGCAGAGAGAGACAGAGTTTGCAGAGTGAGACAGCGTTTGCAGAATGAGGCAGAGTTTGCAGAGTGTGGCAGTGTTTGTAGAGTGAGACAGTGTTTGCAGAATGAGGCAGTGTCTGCAGAGTGAGGCAGCGTTTGCAGTGTGAGGTAGCTTTTGCAGAGTGAGGCAGCGTTTGCAGTGTGAGGTAGCTTTTGCAGAGAGAGGCAGAGTCTGCAGAGTGAGGAAGCGTTTGCAGAGTGAGGCAGCATTTGCAGAATGAGGCAGCAATTTCAGATTGAGGCAGTGTTTGCAGATTGAGGCAGAGTTTGCAGAGTGAGGCAGTGTTTGCAGAATGAGGCAGAGCTTGCAGAGCGAGGCAGCATTTGCAGAGTGAGGCAGCGTTTGCAGAATGAGGCAGAGTTTGCAGAGTGAGGCAGCATTTGCAGAGTGAGGCAGCATTTGCAGAATGAGGCAGCGTTTGCAGAGTGAG
>NW_025124004.1:0-1077 GCF_004010195.1 Chiloscyllium plagiosum | reverse complement strand
GCCTACGTGCAGGACAGAGGGTTGGACACCTGTATCATCAGCCTGGACCAGGAGAAAGCCTTTGACAGGATATCACACAGGTATATGAGAGATGTTCTCTCCAAAATGGGCTTTGGGGAGGGAATCGGTAATTGGATCAGATATTCCTTTTCACTTGGTGACATTAACATGATTGACAGCTGTGATGGCAGTACAGTCGTCATAATCTGTACTGCCATCACATAACTGGGGCAGAGGGTGAACAGCCAGAGGTCATTGTGCACATTGTTACAAGTGATATAGGTAGGCAAAGGGATGGGCTCCTGCAAAATGATTACAGGTAGTAAGGTAAGAAGTTTAAAGAGCAGAATCTGAAGGGTAGTCACCTCAGGATTACTCCCAGTGCCACGTGCCAGTGAGGACAGAAATGGAGAGATAGGCAAATGAATGCTTCACTGAGGAGCTGGTGTAGGGGGCAGGATTTTCAGTTCTTGGATCTCTGGGATCCTTTCTGGAGTAGACATGACCTGTACAAGAGGGACAGGTTACACTTGAACCGAACGGGGGAGCAGTATCCTTGCAGGGAGATTTGCTCGTGTTATCCGGGAGGGTTTAAACGAGTTTGGCAGGGGAAAATACATTAGCCATCGAGAGCATGTTTACTGTTCAGGATTGTCAGGGACACAGGGAAAAGGACAGAAACGGTTGAAAGTGCATTTATTTCAAAGACCAAGGCCTGACTGGAAAGGCAGATGAACTCAGAGCATGGATCAGCTCTGGGGAGTGGCAATGTTACAGCCATAACAGAAACGGGGCTGAGAGAAGGGCAGGACTGGGCTGCTCGGTGTTCCAAGATGCAGAAGTTCCAGGCGTGACTGAAGTACAAGTGAGTGAGGAGGGATTGTCCTCCTGATAAGGGAGGACAGAACAACAGTGTTTAGAGGGTTAAGCAGAGACCTAGTTAAACTGGAAAGGGTGCAAAGATACTTTACGGAGGCTGTTGCTGGGATGACTAGGCCGGAGTTCTCGGGAGAGGTTGGCCAGTACAGAACCTCATTCCTTGGGACGTCGGAGAATGAGGGGGTGACCTTGGAGGTG
>NW_025124003.1:0-1077 GCF_004010195.1 Chiloscyllium plagiosum | reverse complement strand
CTTAAAGTTTAAACCGAAATTACCTCTCACACTTCCACAATGCAAAAGATGTGCAGGTTAGGTGGATTGACCATGTTAAATTGTCAATAATGTTCAGAGGCATGTAGGTTACGTGCATTAGTCAGGGGTTCAAAGTTTGTGAGGGGTAAATGTGAGAGAATCGGTCTGGGTGAGTTACTCTTTGGAGGGTCAGTGTGGACTTATTGGGTAGTTACAGAGCAGGAAATTGTAACTAAAAAGGTTCAAAATTAATAATGAAGTGGTGTTGGATAGATTTATTGTACAAGTCGATAAGGCACTGGGACTGGATAAGATGCATGCTAGAATTTTTGAGAGTCTTTCAGTCTTCCCTGGAGTCAGGGAAGGTTCCAGAAGACTGGAGAGTTGCAAGCATTACCACCTTGATCAAGCAGTCTGTTTAACTTTGGTAGTGAGGAAACTTATAGAAACTATTATTCGTGATAGAATCAGCAATCAGATAGAAATGGATAGATTGATTTGGAAATGTCAGCACAGAGTTCAGAAAGGGAGATCATGTTTAAAATAAGTTGCTGGCAATTCTTCAAAGAGGCAATATAATGAGTGATGAGGGTTATGTTGTTAATGCAGTGTACATGGTTTTCTAGCAGGTGTTTGATACAGTGCCACACAGTATAGTTGTGAGAAATGTTATAGATCATGAATAAAAAGGGCAGTTGCAACATGGTGTTATGAACCAGACCAAACCCCCTCAAAATATTCAGAAGATAGTCTAGACACTAGTTGCTTCATTTTCAATTGAATTTTAGCCATTCCAAAGATTCTGATGGTATTCCTGGCAATTGTAAATGCTGTGTGATTGTCTCCCCTTTCCTCAAAGAGACAGGAAACCCCAACTCCAGCTTGTTTTTCAGTTCTGAAAACTTTGCCTTGTTGACTTTCTATATAACTCCCAAAGTGACCTCTTCCACCCCAGGAACCTCTCAGTGACTATTATGGGTGGCACGGTGGCACAGTGGTTAGCACTGCTGCCTCACAATGCCAGAGACCCGGGATCAATTCCCGACTCAGGCAACTGTCTGTGTGGAGTTTGCACAT
>NW_025124002.1:0-1077 GCF_004010195.1 Chiloscyllium plagiosum | reverse complement strand
TGAGTGACGTTACAGGGTTACAGTGTCTGAGTGGCCTCATAGGGTTACAGTGTCTGAGGGACGACACAGCGTTACAGTGTCTGAGAAATCTCACAGGGTTACAGTGTCTGAGTGACCTCACAGGGTTACAGTGTCTGAGTGACCTCACAGGGTTACAGTGTCTGAGGGACGTTACAGGGGTAACAGTGTCTGTGGACCTCACAGGGTTACAGTGTCTGAGGGACGTCACAGGGTTACAGTGTCTGAGGGACGTCACACGGTTACAGTGTCTGAGGGACGTCACAGGGTTACAGTGTCTGAGGGACTTTACAGGGTTACAGTGTCTGAGTGACCTCACAGGGTTACAGTGTCTGAGGGACGTTACAGGGTTACAGTGTCAGAGGGACGTCACAGGGTTACAGTGTCTGAGTGACGTTACAGGGTTACAGTGTCTGAGGGACCTCACAGGGTTACAGTGTCTGAGGGACGTCACAGGGTTACAGTGTCTGAGTGACCTCACAGGGTTACAGTGTCTGAGGGACGTTACAGGGTTACAGTGTCTGAGTGACCTCACAGGGTTATAGTGTCTGAGGGACGTCACAGGGTTACAGTGTCTGAGGGACGTCACAGGGTTACAGTGTCTGAGTGACCTCACAGGGTTACAGTGTCTGAGGGACGTTACAGGGTTACAGTGTCTGAGTGACCTCACAGGGTTATAGTGTCTGAGGGACGTCACAGGGTTACAGTGTCTGAGGGACGTCACAGGGTTACAGTGTCTGAGTGACGTTACAGGGTTACAGTGTCTGAGAGACCTCACAGGGTTACAGTGTCTGAGGGACGTCACAGGGTTACAGTGTCTGAGAGACGTCACAGGGTTACAGTGTCTGAGGGACCTCACAGGGTTACAGTGTCTGAGGGACCTCACAGGGTTACAGTGTCTGAGGGACGTTACAGTGTCTGAGTGACCTCACAGGGTTACAGTGTCTGAGGGACGTCACAGGGTTACAGTGCCTGAGAGATCTCGCAGGGTTACAGTGCCTGAGAGATCTCGCAGGGTTACAGTGTCTGAGGGACGTCACAGGGTTACAGTGTCTGAGA
>NW_025124001.1:0-1077 GCF_004010195.1 Chiloscyllium plagiosum | reverse complement strand
AATGTTAGTGGGTAAGACCAAAAAGAAAAAGTGCTTTATTATGAAATGAAGAGCAAAAGGATAACTATGAAAATTATCGGGCTGTCAAGTGCAAGATGATTAATGTTGCCACTGCACATTCACACACTAATGCACACACACAATGATAATCCAATGCATCGCTTAGTATTTTCTACTTTAATCACAGTGAATCATGTTACTATGTTTGTGATTTATTCCATGTTAATGAATATAAACCTGTTGTGGTGAAGACCTGTGGGGAAGATTTGTCTGAGGCATCATCTCATGAATTGGTTTTGAAGTAGAAATGTTTTCCTGACCAAGGAACTGCATCAAAGATAGTCAAGACATAACCACTGTATTGGAGAACGGTGTCCCATTGTTACAATGACTATGAAGGCATTTGGAAATAAAACCCCAGATAGCTGCACATATTTCTTCAACCGTAATCTTGACGAGAGGAGCAGAGAGATGACATCTGGGGATGGGCTTGAAATAGGACAGTGATGTCATTGAAACTAATTAAATGAGCCAATACCAGGACATCCCGAGCATGACAGTCACAGCAGGAGAAAGGGGAATGAAGAAATAACTTTGAATTTGACTTGCTGCTGAAGCTGGGTAAACCACAACTGCTGGAGAAATTCAGCAGGTCTGGCAACACCTATGGAGAGAAAATAGTTAACATTTCAAGTCAGTGACCCTTCATCAGAAGTAGTAAGATCGGGTGCTCCAAAATTGAGCTCAAATGAACTGTTCATAGGAAGGATTAAAGGGGAGGCAACAAAGGAGTGGGACTGGCTATTTTGATTAGGGAAACATCATGGCAATACTGAGAGAGGATGTTCCTGATGGATCGTCCAGTGAAGCTATCTGAGTTGTGAAAAAAGGGTGTTATTATTTTGATGGGATTTTATTATAGATTCCCGAGTAGTCAGTGGGATATTGAGTAGCAAATATGTAGGGAAGTCACTGATAGCTGTAAGAATAATAAGGGGATCTTAACTTTCCAAACACAGATTGGTAATGGCTGGGAGGAATTTCTTAAGTGTATTCAATAAATCTTTCTCAATCAAT
>NW_025124000.1:0-1077 GCF_004010195.1 Chiloscyllium plagiosum | reverse complement strand
CCCCCTCACACTCACTCCGTCACCGTCACACTGACCCCCTCACACTCACTCCATCATCCTCACCCTGATAACCTCACACTCACTCCATCATCCTCATTCTGTTCCCCTCACACTCACTCCATCACCGTCACACTGACCTCCTCACACTCACTCCATCACAGTCACCCTGATCTACTTACACTCACTCCATCACCGTCACACTGACCCCCTCATACTCACTCGTCACCGTCACCCTGACCCCCTCACACTCACTCCGTCACCATCACACTCTTCTCCTCACACTCACTCCATCACAGACACCCTGACCTCATCACACTCACTCCATCATCGTCACACTGACCTCCTCACCCTCACTCCATTACTGTCACACTCATCTCCCCACACTCACACCATCTCCACCGCACTGACACCCTCACACTCACTCCGTAACCGTCACCCTGATCCACTCACACTACCTCCTTCACCGTCACACTCATCCCCTCACACTCACACCATCACAGTCACCCTGACCACCTCACACTCACTCCATCACTGTCACCCTGACTCCCAGACACTCATTCCATCACCGTCACACTGACCACCTCACACTCACTCCATCACAGTCACCCTGATCCCCTCCCATCCACTCCATCACAGTCACCCTGACCGACACAATCTCACTCCATCACCGTCACCCTGACCCGCTCACACTCATTCCATCACCCTCACCCTGATCCCCTCACACTCACTCCATCTCCGTCACACTGACGCCCTCACACTCACTCCATCATCGTCACCGTGACCTCATCACACTCACTCCATCACTCTCTCCCTGACTCACTCACACTCACTCCATCACTGTCTCCTTGACACGCTCACACTCATTCCATCATCGTAACCGTGACCCCATCACACTCACACCATCACCGTCACCGTGACCCTTTCACACTCACTCCATCACCGTCTTCCTGATCTCCTCACACTCACGCGATTACAGTCACACTAAACCCCGCACACTCACTTGGTCACCGTCACTCTGTACCCCTCACAAGCACTCCATCACCATCTCCCAGACCCCCTCACACTCACTCCATCACA
>NW_025123999.1:0-1077 GCF_004010195.1 Chiloscyllium plagiosum | reverse complement strand
AATTGGAGGGTCATGTTACAGCTGAACAGGACAGTGATTAGGCCACTTTTTGAATATCATGTGCAATTCTGGTCTCCTTCCTGTCGGAAGGATGTTGTGAAACTTGAAAGGGTTCAGAAAAGATGAACAAGGATCTTGCCATGGATTTGAGCTAGCGGGAGAGGCTGAATAGACTGGCGATGTTTTCTCTGAGGCATCAGAGGCTGAGAGGTAACCTTATACAAGTTTATGAAATCATGAGCGGCATGGATAGGATAAATAGAGAAAGTCTTCTATCTAGGGAGCCCAGAACTAGCGAGCATAGGTTTAGAGTGAGAGCGGAAAAGATATAAAAGGGACCTAAGGGGTGACTTTTTCATGCATACGATTGCACATGTACGGAATGAGCTGCCAGAGAAAGTAGTGAAAGCTGGTACATTTAAAAGGTATCTAAATGGGTATATGAATAGGAAGGGTTTAGTGGGATATGGGCCAGTACTGTCAAATGGGACTAGATGAGGTTTGGATATCTGGACGGCATGGATGAATTGGACCAAAGGGTCTGTTTCCGTGCTGTACATCTCAATGACTCTATAACTGTATAGTACCCTGTGTCAATGAGTCCAAGATTTCCCAATGCTGCCTCCCCAGTCACTGGGACAGAGCAGAGGGCTCATGGAGGAAAAAAAGCGAGGGCAGCATGGTGGCTCAGTGGTTAGCACAGCTGCCTCACAGTGCGAGAGACCCAGGTTAGATTCTAGCCTCAGACGACTGTCTATGTGGAGTTTGCACATTCTCCCCGTGTCTGCATGGCTTTCTTACTACAATCCAAAGATGGGCAGGTCAGGTGAATTGGCCATGCTAAATTACCCATAGTGTTTGATGCATTAGTTAGAGGGAAATGGGTTTGGGTGGGTTACTCTTCGGGGTTAGTGATGACTTGTTGGGCCGAGGGGTCTATTCCCACACTGTAGAGAATGGAATTTAATCTAAAATGCAAGGAGAAAACGATGGAAGGATAGAGAAAGGTAGACGGAGATCGCAAGATAGAGAGTGAAATCCTTTGGGATGAAACAGAATGTCAGCAGGTATGGGAAG
>NW_025123998.1:0-1077 GCF_004010195.1 Chiloscyllium plagiosum | reverse complement strand
TATTAGGAAAGCCACGTTAGACTGATGAATGGAGTCTCTAAGTTCAAGTAATGCTGATGTTGTTCATGTTGATCTTGTCTAGTGCACACCTTGTTCAGTGTTACCTGTATGCCTTACTCTGTCCAAGTCTATTTCCACCCTATGATCTGCCTGGCCATGCTTACTATGATCTGCCTCCACTGCTCATAAATAAAGTGTATCCCTGTACTGAGATACACGTGACAATAAATCAAACCAATCAATCCTGGGTAAACTTTCGAATTTCTCACCCTATCAATGTATCTTTTGGAAATAAAAGAGACATTGCTGCCACTCCTCGTGTTTCAGTGTCACCATTTCTTCGTCTCTCACAGCTATACAGATGAAACACGCAGCTTCTTTACTCTATCCTCATGTTACCATCATTCTTGTCTGTGGTGAGGAGATCATTCCGTACAAAGGAGATTAACTCTGTAGAGAGTGCCCCAAATACTCCCTCAGCAAGGCTCTACCACAGCAGGAAGATGGCTTTACTTATGTACTCGAATCATCTTACAGTGAAGGACAGCAAACCATTGACTGCACCCATTACTTACACAGGGTTTGATTCAAAGCAGAAGCGCATAGACTTGTGAGTGGGAGATCATGCTTCCCAAATTTTTTAGAGCTCTTTGATGAAGTGACCAAGAAGGTTGACGAGGGCAGAGCGGCAGGCGTCGTCTCTATGGATTTCAGTAAAGCCTTTGACAAGGTCCCACAAGACATGCTGCTCTGGAAGGTTCCATCACGTGGAATGCTGGGGGAGCTGGCCAATTTGATACACAGTTTTTTGTTGGTAGGAAGCACAGGGTTTAGTGGAAGGATACATGTCAGACTGGAGCATGGGTCAATTGCTGTTTGTTATCTATGATTTGTTTGAGAATGTACAAGGCCTGATTAGTAAGTTTGCAGATGACACTAAAATAAGTGGGAGCGTGATCAGTGAGGACGTTGATCAGAAATTGCAGCAGGACCTTAAGCAGGTGGTAAAGTTGACCGAGAAATGGCAAATGGAATTTAATATACAAGTGTGAGATCTTGCATTTTGGAAACTCAAAT
>NW_025123997.1:0-1077 GCF_004010195.1 Chiloscyllium plagiosum | reverse complement strand
GTTTGGTGGAGCATGTGTCTGTGTGTGTGAGAGAGCCTGTGTGTGGCGGGGTGCTTTGTGTATGTGCGTGTGAGAGTGTGTCTGTGTGTGTTTGAGGGAGTGTGTCTGTGTGTGTGTGCATGTAAACTAGCCAACTAGCCCATGAATATAAAATCTAGCTGCTGCTTCAGGTGAATTGGTCCTCGTGTCTCCAAAGACACAAAGGCTGCAAGAGTGAATTAACTGGGGGAAAGAGTGTGCCGTTCATTCCAGTGGGGATTCATCCAGTAAACCTTCCCCACACACTAGCATCCCTCTGGCAATGCAGTGACTAGTCCTGCACACAGTGCCCCAGGTACAAACCAATGTAATGTCACCATAGTCTTACCAGAGCAAAGTGCAGCTCCTCATTTGAGAGCGGTGTCTGGTGGTGTTTTAATCAGAGGGTCACGATGCCCCAGCTGAGGGGAAAGATTGGGAAGGAGAGTCCCTCAGGGTAACCCCAGCTGGTGTGGGAATTGAACACACGCCATTGCTTTTACTCTGCATTATAAACCAACTGTCCAGCCAACTGAGATAACGGACTTCACTCCATGGCATTCCCTGGATAACCCAATCATAGCCAGATGCACCTCAATAGGAGCCAGGAGCAAGGCCATTCGGCCCCAACCTAACCCAAAAGGGAGAGCACGGGAAGCTGATGAAGGAAACAAGCCCCTCCCATGTGGCCTTCTGAAATGGAGCTGGAGGTCATGGCAGACCTGGCCTGCTGTTTGCTTCCCAGAGACTGGCCTGCTACACCTTACAGTGAGAGACTGAGGGGAACCTCAAGGATATTTCACTTCTCACTGAGAGGCTGCAACTCCAATCCAAATCAGGCTGGTTCCCTCCGAGACTCACGGAAGAGTGCAGCACTCTTCAGATCAGTCCCTTGTGGAGTCATAACCTCCAGTGGATGGGCCAAGAGCTGGGAGGTAGTGTTAACAACATAAGACCATAAGAAATAGGAATAGGAGGAGACCATCCAGCCCCTCGAGCCTGCTCTACTATTCAATAGGATCGTGCATGATTTAGCATTTCATTTGGGAGCTGAAACCC
>NW_025123996.1:0-1077 GCF_004010195.1 Chiloscyllium plagiosum | reverse complement strand
GTGTGACCAATATTGGGAACTGTATGTCCAAGATATTTGGGAGTGTTACACAAAATTGACAACAAAGACTAGGTAGTTATCCAAATAAGGGATTATTTGTGCCTGACCATGGAGGAGGATTTTGCAGGAATTGATGAAGATATTGGCTGAATCTTATTCTATTTTGTTTAAAATAATAGCTGAGTTGAACTTGCAGACAGATTATGGATTTATGGCTGAGCGGATCTCATCAAATTATTGGACACAAGAGCTTCTGAGATGTGGATATTTATAAATCTATCACATTCTATACCCGGCACTCACTGAAACACTCTGCACCCGACTTTGTTCGGAGCCTTGTATAACATAAAATACCCGGAACATTCGACAAACAACGGTCTTCAGAACGTTGCGCACCCGACATTCCCTGCAACGTTCTGTACCCAACATTCCGTGGGACATTCTATAACAAACATTCTCTGGAATATACTGCGACAAACACTCACTGGAAGATTCTACACCTGACTTTCCACAAACGTTGTATACCCGACATTCACGGATCATTCTATTCCCGAATTTCGCCAGAACATTCTGTAACTGGCATTCCCTGAAATGTTCTATATCTGACATTCTCCAGAACATTCCACAAATGACATTCTGGAACATTCTTCAGCTGACATTCTCAAGAACATTGCATACCCGATATTCCTCGGAACATTTTATAAACTGCAGTTACTGGAATATTCTACACCTGACATTCCTCAGAACATTTGTAACTGGAATTCCCCGGAACATTCAATACCCGACATTCCCTGGAACGTTCAATATCTGACACTCCCTGATATGTTCTATACCCAACGTTCTCTGGAAAATTCTGAAACTGTCATTCTCCAGAACATTTTGCATCTGACACTTTACCATAACCGTCTATAACTGACATTCCCAGCATATTCTGTAAATGACATTCTCCAGAGCATTCTGTAACCGACATCCTACAGAACATTCTGCACCGACATACTCCAGAACATGCCGTACCCAACGTTCTATGGAACATTCTGTTGTAAGTATTCTCTGAAATATTCTATACCCGATATTGCC
>NW_025123995.1:0-1077 GCF_004010195.1 Chiloscyllium plagiosum | reverse complement strand
TATTCGACATTAAGCAAAACACAATTTATTCAAGCACAAAAGACAACAAAAGGAAGAAGAACTTGCAATAACGTAATTCTGTTGGAAAACCTAGCAGAATAATAGTTTATTTAACTACTATACAATAACTGTTCCAATATGGTATCATACAATAAGCACACAAATGTCAAAAAACAAATTCAGGAAACAGATTGTTTGACATGCAATTCTCCAATCCAGGAGGAAAGAACATCAAAAGACAGTTCCAAGAGAAATCACAGAGAGAGTGTGTAGCACCTGCGATAGTTTTCCTGCCTTCCAACCCTGCTGAAACCCGCGCAATAACTGGCAAAAGGCAAAATTAAGAATCCTGGTTCTGTGAGAGTTTGACCATCACTCCAGAGGAACAGGCCGCTGCTTCAAGGACCACAAGAAAATGAATGTATCTACACCGTCTATGGCACTGTAAGTGTCTCTGAAAAATGCCTCAACCCACCTCAGCCGTTTATAGCTCGACAGATAAATGTCAAAGTTAAACATAAATAAATAAAACGAAAAGATGCAGCAGGCCTGGTGATCAGACACAAATGGCCTCGGGAGCTCAGCAATTCCTACCATGCCAAAACACAGTAGAATCTTCGAACTTCTGAAGAAAAGCATTATCTCTCTCCTTCACCTCTACATTTACAGCTGGAGATATGCCATTAGCCCAATAATCAGTGATATCAAAATCCCACCCACACCAAGTATTATTGTGATATGTCAGAGTTCCCGTGAAAGGGGTTAATTGAAACTGTTTGTTCAGTGACTGTGATTAATACCAGTCTCCCTGGGCCTAACTGGGTCACTGGAGGGTTTCCCTCTTCCATTATTAGGGGCTTCTTTCAACCTGTTACGCCATGTATCAGGGGCAGCGTCATCCTCAACAGAACTTGGATCAGCAGTTACAGAGAAAGAGAGAGAGACCTGAATGTGACATCATTAGAATGTTCCAACAATGGATCAGAATCTGAGAACATTAGACTAGAATATTCCAGCAATGGATCAGAATCTGAGATAATTAGTCTGGAATGTTACAACAATGGACAGGAGTTTATC
>NW_025123994.1:0-1077 GCF_004010195.1 Chiloscyllium plagiosum | reverse complement strand
GTGTTGACGATCCCTCTATCACACTCAACGAACTGAGACAACCTATTGTTAGATTCAGCCCAATGGGTTGAAGTCTGTGCTGACCCTACTCCCACTTACAATGCTGCAGAACAAATGTTAATCCAAAATTCTCCTGAACTCACACCAATATCCCATTCACCTATCATTCCTGGAAGCACTGGCTAATGTTACAGGATACTGTACGCTGGACAGTGATCTCATGCAGTGTTACTGAGAAACGTACTGGGGTGGTGGACACAGTTCCACACCCTGGTCGCATGTCTCATCTCTGTTTATAGCTGTGGTCTGCTTACCTTTCCACTCTGTGTAGATTGGGGATTTTATTGTACAGTACACAAGTCCGATCTGCACAGTGTATCATACTGAACACATATCTCACCTGGGTTTATAGATCAATCACTTCAGAGGTCTGCACAGTATTCTACTCTGGACCGATTGCAGGGTTCTGTTCAGCAATAAACGAGCATGGTCTGCACAGTGCTCCATGCTGAACATATATCTCCTCTGGGTTTATGGTGTCTGGGCTGGTTCTCTGAGGTGGATTGACAATGTGAAAGAACTAATAACTTCAACTGATATGGCAATGCTTTTACTTTTGATCTCATTCTTGTGGTTGGACCCTCCAAATTCTGACTCCACCGGCCAGTTCCATTCTTCAATCTATCTCCATCGTTCAGTAACGTGTTGTCCCATGTGTTATTGTCCATTTCAAATGTGAGTAAAACTGTTCTACTTCCCTGGCCTTTGACGTTGCTCACCCTGGAGAATTGGGATTCACTGCGATAAACCTCAGTAAGGTCACTCCTCAGACTCAATACTCCAGGGAATATAGCCCCAGCCTATTCGTACTCTCAATGTAGCTCAACATCACCCACTACTAACACCAGCAACATACTTGTAAAAGTTTTCTGCACTCTTTCAAATTTAACATCTTTTCTAAAGCAGGGAGAACTGAATTCAAGGCACTATTATGGAAGTCGCTGAATCTAGTGTGTTGGCGAAAGTGAGTATTGCAGGTACTGTAGATTAGTGTCGATAATGTGGTGCTGGAAAAGC
>NW_025123993.1:0-1077 GCF_004010195.1 Chiloscyllium plagiosum | reverse complement strand
TCAGTTATAATATTATTCACGTACAGGATCATTAAGGAACAGAAGTTTTCAGGAACAGGATATTTCAGTTACAGGATTATTCGGGTACAAGATTATTCAGAAACAGGATTTTTCAGGAACAGGATTATTCAGATACAGGATTATTCAGGAACAGGATTTTTCTGTTTCAGGATTATTCAGGTACAAGATTATTCAGGTACAGGATGTTTCAGGTATAAGATTATTCAGGTACAGGAGTTTTCAGAAACAAGATTATTCAGGTTCAGGATTATTCAGGAACAGGATTTTTCAGTTATAAGATTATTCAGGTACAGGATCATTCAGGAACAGGATTATTCAGGAACTGGATTATTCAGGTACATGATTATTCAGGTACAGGATTTTTCAGTTATAAAATTATTCAGGTACAGGATTATTCAGGAACAGAATTTTTCAGTTTCAGGATTTTTCAGTTACAGGATTATTCAGGTACAGGATTATGCAGTTACAGGATTTTTCAGTTACAGGATTATTCAGGTACAGGATTATTCAGGAACAGGAATTTTCAGTTATAAGATTATTCATGTACAGAACTATTCAGGAACAGGATTATTCAGGTACAGGATTATTCAGGAACAGGTTTTTTCAGTTATAAGGTTATTCAGCTACAGGATTCTTCAGGAACAGGATTATTCAGGAACATGATTTTTCAGTTATAAGATTATTCAGGAACAGGATTATTCAGGAAAGGAATATTCAGGTACAGGATCATTCAGAAACAGGATTATTCAGGAACAGGATTTTTCAGTTACAGGATTATTCAGGTACAAGATTATTCAGGAACAAGTTTTTTCCGTTCTGAGATGATTGAATAACAGGATTATTCAGGAACAGGCTTTTTCAGTTACAGGATTATTCAGGTACAGGACTATTCAGGAACAGGATATTCAGATACGGGAGTGTTCAGATATAAGACTTTTCATTTACAGAATATTCAGGAACAGGATTATTCAGGAACAGGATTTTTCAGTTATAAGATTAATCAGGAACAGGATTATTCAGTTACAGGTTTATTCAGGAACAGGATTATTCAGTTAC
>NW_025123992.1:0-1077 GCF_004010195.1 Chiloscyllium plagiosum | reverse complement strand
TAAGAGACACAGTGGAAAACACAAGGCTTTCGAATTTTTATTTAGTTTTCACCACTTGGAAGAAAAGAACCGCCAAAGTGACCAGTGACATGCAGTGTCCTTCTCATCAAAGTAAAATGCTCTGTGATCAAACAGTGAAAAGGAGGGAAGGGATTAAATCAAAATACACTTGGAGGGGGAAATAATGCACTCCACTCCCTGCGGCGCCCACCTCTCCCTGAACAGCTCAAGGGTGTTGGTGGACAAACAGTGTTCCTTCTCCAGAGACACCCGGGCTCTAACAACCATGGAAGAGGTGCAGGCAATTGGCCCGAATAACACCCTCTACGGCCCGCTGCCTGGAACTATTTGGTGAAAAGACGAGGTCCCCTATAGTGTGGTAAAAGGCCCTTCAGCCCAAGCAGTCCACATCGACTCTCCGAAGAGTAAACAACCAAGACCCATTTCCCTCTGACTGTTGTATCTAACACTACGGGCAATTTATCATGGCCAATTCACCTGACTGTGGAAGGAAACCGGAGCACCCGGACGAAACCCACGCAAACACGGGGAGAATGTGCAATCTCCACAAAAACCGTTGCCTGAGGCAGGAATTGAACCGGGTCTCTGCCGCTGTGAGGCAGCAGCGTTAACCACCGAGCCTCCATGCGTGTTTATGGCTAGTTGGGCCGTATTCAAGAGCAGACCCACGAGTAGGTCGTCAAACCTGCCCTCCCGCCTCCGTACCTGGTGCCCAAAGATCAGGAGCGTGGGACTGAAGTGTAACGAAAAACAGAGAAGGAGGCTTATCAGAAAATCAAAAATGGAGTGCAAACGCCCATACCAAATACATAAGTGGTCTCTGGACTTCCACAGCACCACAGAACAAGTTGGTCTGAGTGCCCTTGAACCACCACAATCTCCAGTTGGAGGGGAATGCCGCGTGCAGCATTCTCCACCTCAGAATCCAGAGAGAAAGGGGATGACTCTCGCATAGAGTGCCCTCCACTGTGGATACCCACCACCATGTGGTAAATGGGCATGGCAAGGCGTGTCCGGGCTGTGTTTGAGGGAGTAAAGTTGGAGGGTGTGCAGCAG
>NW_025123991.1:0-1013 GCF_004010195.1 Chiloscyllium plagiosum | reverse complement strand
GCCGGCTAGGTACCATTGTGGAAGAATGCAGGTTAGGTAACATTGTAAAAGAACGCAGGTTAGGTACCATTGTGGACGAATGCAGACTAGGTAACATTGTCGAAGAACGCAGGCTAGGTACCATTGTGGAAGAACAGAGGCTTGGTAACATTGTAGAAGAACGCAGGCTAGGTACCATTGTGGAAGAACGCCGGCTAGGTAACATTGTGGAAGAATGCCGGCTAGGTACCATTGTGGAAGAATGAAGGCTTGGTAACATTGTAGAAGAACGCAGGCTAGGTACCATTGTGGAAGAATGCAGGCCAGAAAACATTGGAGAAGAACGCAGGCTTGGTAAAATTGTAGAAGAACGCAGGCTAGGTACCATTGTGGAAGAACGCCGGCTGGGTACCATTGTGGAAGAATGAAGGCTTGCTAACATTGTAGAAGAACACAGGCAAGGTACCATTGTGGAAGAATGCAGTCTAGAAAAAATTGTAGAAGAACGCAGGCTTGGTAACATTTTAGAAGATCGCAGGCTAGGTACCATTGTGGAAGAATGCAGGCGAGGTACCATTGTGGAAGAACGCAGACTAGGTCACATTGTAGAAGAATGCAGGCGAGATACCATTGTGGAAGACCGCAGGCTTGGTACCATTGTGGAAGAACGCAGGCTAGGTAACATTGTGGAAGCACGCAGGTTAGGTGCCATTGTGGAAGAACGCAGGTTAGGTACCATTGTGAAAGAACGCCGGCTAGGTACCATTCTGGAAGAATGCAGGCTAGGTACCATTGTAAAAAACGAAGGTTAGGTACCACTGTGGAAGAACGCAGGTTAGGTACCACTGTGGAAGAACGCAGGCTAGGTAACATTGTGGAAGAACGCAGGTTAGGTACCATTGTGGAAGAATGCAGGTTAGGTACCATTGCGGAATAACGCAGGCTAGGTACCAATGTGGAAGAACGCAGGCTAGGTCACATTGTGGAAGAATGCAGGCGACATAGCATTGTGGAAGACCGCAGGCTTGGTACCA
>NW_025123990.1:0-1077 GCF_004010195.1 Chiloscyllium plagiosum | reverse complement strand
GCTTTTAAGACAATGGCCTTCGTCAGGCAGGGCTTTCAGTATTGGTATTAGGGAGTTTTGCAGTTATATAGTACGTTGATGAATCTAAAACTGAAGTATGGTGTTCAGTTTTGGTCTTCTTCTGTGGGATCGGCGTTGTGAAACTGGAAAGAGTGCAGGAGCAATTTTCAGGAATGTTGCCTGGACTCAATGGTCTGGTGTATCGGAACACGCGAGGACTTCTTTTCTTCAGAGTATCGGAGAGTTTTGGGGTATCATACGCATGTGAAAAAATCATAAGCTGCATGGAGCTGATGGATGCACTCAGTCTTTCTTGCGGGGTTCAGGAATTGAGGACGAGATTGCATCATCTTAAGGTTAGTGGGGAAATAATAAAAGGAAATCTGAGGAGCAACCGTTTCACACGGATGGTGATACACATGTGGAATGAGCTGCCAACAGAAGTAGTTGAGGCGGGTACTTTAAAAATATTTTTGAAATCATTTGGACAATTACATGGAAAGAAGTGAATAGAAGGATATGGGTGAAGTGTCGGGGTCAGCGTAGAGAGATATTTTGATTAGCATGGTCTCTTTTCGGCCAACGGGCTCGTCTCCACATTATAGGACTCTATGATTCTATGACTTTATGATAGTTGCAGGGGATTCCAAATTAAGAGGAATGATAGTACCCTTTGTAAGCAGTATTGAGAGTCCCGCGTGCTGTGTTGCTATTCCGATGCCAGCGTGCGGGACATCATCGACTGCCTCGGAAGGATATTGGACAGGAAGGGTAACGATCCAATTTTCATGGTCCACGTCTATGCAAATAACAACGGCAAGACTAGGAAAAAGGATCTGTTCAGACATTATCAGGAGGGACGAACCAATTTAAAGAACAGATCCTCAATGGGCATAATTTCTGGATTTCTGACCAAGTCATTCGCAAATTGGCGTAGAGATAGGTGAATAAGAGAAGTAACATGCCGCCAATAGAGCAGAGCAGGAAAGAGGGCTTCCTTTTCATGAGACAGTGGCATCAGTATTGGAAAAAGAGGGATCTTTCCCATTGGGACTTTGAAGACCAGAACTGATTTGG
>NW_025123989.1:0-1077 GCF_004010195.1 Chiloscyllium plagiosum | reverse complement strand
CAAGCAACCACCCACAACTTTCTCCGATACATTTATAACATAGTCAGTGCTATTTCCTTTACTTGTCCTGAATTGGAAAACTTCATCAAATTTGCTTCCAATTTCCAGTTGCTGCTTTCTGCAGCAATGGAGAATGTGGTTCCTGAACCTTGGGGAACTCATGAGCCATGAATTGAATAAAGATGGACCAGTGCTATTTCCTTTACTTGTCCTGAATTGGAAAACTTCATCAAATTTGCTTCCAATTTCCACACTGCTGCCATCTTCACTCGCTCGATCGCTGTCTCCTCCCTCCCCTTTCAAATCATTTCTTGGAGGTTAGGCTTGCAATCAAAAAACTACCGACTCCTAGTTGCCTTGACTATACACCCTCGCATGCTGCTTCCTGCAAAGACTCTATTCTATCCTCCCAGTTTCTTTACATCTCTCACATCTGTTCCAATGATATACAAAGGGAATTCTGAACTGTCTACCTTCTTCCTCAACCAATGATGCCCATCACTGTGGTTGACAGGACCCTCAGCCACGTCTGACCCATCTCCTGCATTTCTCCTCTCATTCCTTCTCTTCACTCACACAACAGTGTGATGATACTAAGATTGACTAAGTTATCCCCTGACTGACCTGTTGAAGAGGTGCAGAAAGTTTCAGTGGATGGAGGAATGCCAGCTGTATTAACAATTGCTCCAGTGTTAGCCACACCTACTTACACAAGGTGGCTATCGATGCGAGTGATTTGGGTGTCAGTGCTGTACTGTTAGAAGAAGAGAATGAGAAAGACCAATTGGGTTTTTTTTCCAGGAAATAGAATAATCATCAACAGAAATATTCCACGATTCAAGAGACCTTAAGCTTGGTGTTAGCGTCACAATATTTCCATTGTCAGCAATGTGTCAGAGACAATTGTATAAACTAATTATAATCCCTTTAAATCACTGGGGGAAAAAATATAAGGACAAAACTTCGAGATTGTTTATGTGAAGTTTAATATCATAGCCATTCATTTTGAAAATTTTACATGTGACAGGACAAGAGAAGATGAACTTTTCCAAGAGAACATAACTGCTGACACATTGT
>NW_025123988.1:0-1077 GCF_004010195.1 Chiloscyllium plagiosum | reverse complement strand
CCAAATGTGAGATCTCCAGTATCGCTCTAATCATTTTTTCTTTAGTTAGTTTCAAAGGCCGTGCCACTTCATATACGAATATGACCTCAAAGTGAATAAACTGAGTAGATTACTTTGGGACATCTCTAATTGCAAGCATTATGAACGGGATAGCTTTACCACAATCATGGTATTCTCTTAACATGGTACTTAGGGTCTGATATCATCTTTTTAAGGCTCCCTGGGTTTCACGATGGTGAGCACTTGATATAAAGGGCTGTATGCCAAAGCTGTGCACAGCTTTTTTTTAATACGCCAGAAGCAAAATTAGGTCCTTGGTCTGACTGCATTTCCGTGGGGTACTCATACCGGATTGAATAAAGCTACCAACTCCTCCACCACTCTTTGCACCTGTAAACGCCGTAATCTAATTTCCTCCAGAAATCTGGCAGACACATCCACGATGATTAGTAAATGCGTATTCCAATTTTTAATTTTCGGAAGGCGATCTGCACATACAATCATGACAAGCGTGAACGTCTCATTGAATGTAGGAACCAGTAACAAAGGTACTTGTTTTATTAATGCCTATGACATAACTACCATTCGGCATGTATGACATTGATGGCAACATTTACCCACATCCTTATGCAGCCCAGGCCAACAGAAATGTTTTTTTACCTTTGCCTCAGAGTTCCACACACCGAGATGACATCCCACGAGTTAATGATGTGTTACCCCTCTGTGTGTTACCAGCAATACAATCTGGTGAATTTCCTCTCATTTCTCGTCAGCGCTAACCTGCTGTGACCCCGTTATCATTATACCCTTTAGATAATGACCCTAGGAAATTTGTATATATGTTAAATATATTTTCATATATATATATATATATATATCTAGGGAGAGAGAGAGAGAGTCAGAGATAGATAGAGAGAGAGAGAGACAGAGAGAGAGAGGGTAGAGCGAGAGAGAGTGAGTGAGAGATACATATATCTTCTACTGTCTCATCGTCCTGTTGTAGGCCCATTACCCTTTCAGGACTCAACGCCACTGCCTGTCCCCCTACCTGTTCAGTTTTGTTTTTCTGTGCACCAT
>NW_025123987.1:0-1077 GCF_004010195.1 Chiloscyllium plagiosum | reverse complement strand
TCCAGAACTGGAGGGCATAGGTTTATGGTGAGATGGTAAAGGTATAAAAGAGACCTATGGCACAACTTTATCACACAGAGGGTGGTGCGTATGTGGAATAGGCTGCCAGAGGAAGTGGTGCAGTCTGGTACAATTACAACATTTAAGAGGCATCTGGATGGGTATATGAATAGGAAGGGTTTGGAGGGATATGGGCTGGTTTCTGGCAGATGTGACTAGAATAGGTTGTGATATGTGGTCTGCATGGATGGATTGGACAGAATGGTCCGTTTCCATGCTGTACATCTCGATGACTACAAATCAAAATCAAATGCATGTTGGTTTGTGTGACGACACGGGGAAATCCTACTGTTTTATTTAAAGCCAGCAACACAGGGAGGATTTATCCCTTACAGTAATCTGCAAAACTTCGAGTGGCCAAGAACTATTTAAAGTAAAAATCAACAGCTTTATTTCTTATAGTAAAACTGAGAATAATTTTCTCACAACTAAATACAAGTCCTGACTAACATATCTTTTACCTTACCTTCTATAATACTAGTCTGATGAAACTCCCAACTCAGATTTACAAAACAGCACTTCCCATCTCGAAACCTGGCAGATTTGTTTTCTTCCTATGTCTTTTTTCTTGGGGATTTCTACATCACAGGTTACTGATCAAAAAGGTGCGTTATCAAGAGCTTTTTTCAGGCAGTCTGTTTACCCGCTGGGGTTTGGAAGTTCTCCTCCCAACTGTTCAATTTCTCCCTGGTCTTATAATCGCAAAGCATCAGATTATGTCATTGGTTGTTGAGATTGGAGCGAGGTTTGAGATTATCAATATACTCAATTCAAACTTGATTGGAATTTGGTGTTTCTGGGATATAATTTAAACCGACTGGCCTAATTTGATACTGATTTTTTGACGTTTCCAGGCAACCAGCTACTCCAGCAGCTGAAGCACATGTTACATCGTGTCTTATTGAGAACACTCGGTGCTGTGACTGCTCGCTTTAAACTCTCTTCAAAACTATAGTTCACCCACATCTTCAGAACAACCTCCCCCCGACAAAAGAAAAAAGTGGACCATCAGAATGA
>NW_025123986.1:0-1077 GCF_004010195.1 Chiloscyllium plagiosum | reverse complement strand
TCCTGATTTACCGCATAAGCCTACAATGGGGAATCTTATCAAATGACTTACTAAAATCCATGTACACTACATCCACTGCTCTACACTCATCCACATGCTTGGTCACCTCCTCAAAGAATTCAATAAGTCTCGTAAGGCAAGACCTACACCTCACAAATCAGTGCTGGCTGTCCCTCATCGAGCAGTGTCTTTCCAGGTACTCCGATCCCTCGGTACCCTTTCCATTACTTTGCCTACAACCAAAGTAAGACTAACTGGCCTGTAATTCCCGAGGTTATCCCTATTCCCTTTTTTGAACAGGGCCACAACATTCGCTACTCTCCAGTCCCCTGGTACCACCCCCGTTGACAGTGAAGACGAAAAGATAATTGCCAACGGCTCTGCAATTTCCTCTCTTGCTTCCCACATAATCCTAGGATATATCCCGTCATGCCCGCGGGACTCGTCTGTCCTCAAGTTTTTCAAAATGCCCAACACATCTTCCTTCCTAACAAGTATCTCCTCTAGCTTACCAGTCCATTTCATACTCTCCTCTTCAACAATACGGTCCCTCTCGTTTGTAAATACTGAAGAAAAGTATTCTTCAAGACCTCTTCTGTCTCTTCCGACTCAATACACAGTCTCCCACTACTGTCCTTGATCGGACATACCCTCGTTCTCGTCATTCTCATGTTTCTCACATACGCATAAAAGGCGATGAGGTTATCCTTGATCCTACCCGCCAAAGATTTTTCATGCCCTCTCTTTGCTCTCCTAATCCCTTTTTTCAGCTCCCTCATGACTATCTTGTATCCCTCCAACGCTCTGTCTGAACCTTGTTTCCTCAGCCTTATGTAAGCCTCCTTCTTCCTCTTTACTAGATATTCAACCTCCCTCATCAACCAAGGTTCCCTCACACGACCATCTCTTTCCTGCCTGACAGGTACATACATATCAAGGACACGACATATCTGTTCCTTGAAAAAGTTCCACATTTCAATAACATCCTTCCCTGACATCCTATGCTCCCAACTTATGCTCTTCAGATCCTGTCTTGCAGCATCATATTTACCCTTCCCCCAATTGAAAATCCTACCC
>NW_025123985.1:0-1077 GCF_004010195.1 Chiloscyllium plagiosum | reverse complement strand
GAAAACGCAAAAAGGGATCATACTGTAAGGTTGGGTGAAATAGGAGTTGATGAGAAGAGTGAGGGCAGTAACAAATTAAAAAATACTTTAAATAGGAATGCACGAAATATGATAAATAAGATGGATGAGCTTGAGGCTCTTTTGAAAATTGGCAGATACCATATTCTAGTGATAACTGAGACGTGGCTTCAAGTGGACAGTGCTTGCAAAATGAATATTCAAGGCTACACGTGCTATCGTAAGGACAGACTGACGGGCAGAGGGGGTGGGATGGCCCTGTTGGTAAGAGGTTATATTCAGTCCCTTGTGCGGGGGGAACCTAGAGTCAGAGGATGTGGAGTCAGTGTGGATAGAGCTGAGAAATTCTAAGCGTAAAAAGACCCTCTTGTGAGTTATCTACAGGCCCCCAAACAGTAGTCTGGATGTTGGATATAAGTGAAATCAGGAGCTGAAATTGGCCTGTCGCAAAGATATTACTACAGTTGTTATTGGGGATTTCAACATGCAGGTAGACCGGGAGAATCAGGATTGTATTGGACCCCAAGAAAGAGACTTTGTGGAGTGCCTCAGAGATGGATTCTGAGAACAGCTGGTGCTGGAGCCGACCAGGGAGAAGTCAATGCTGGATCTGGTACTGTGCAACGAACCAGAATTGATCAGGAACTTCGAAGTGAAGGAGCCATTGGGAAGTAGTGACCACAATCCAATAAGTTTCAATCTGCAATTTGAGAGGGAGAGAGTACAATCGGAAGTGATAATATTTCTGTTGAATAAAGGGAATAATGGAGCTATGAAGGAGGAGCTGACCAAAGTTCAATGGTGCAATACCTGAGCAGGGATGACAGTGGAAGAACAATGGCAGATACTTCAGTGTATAATGCAGAAGATGCAGGATCAGTTCATTCCCAAAAGGAAGAAAGATCCTAGGAGGAGTCATGGGTGGCTTTGGCTGACGAGGGAAGTTAAGAAACATATAAAGTTAAAACAGAAAAAGTATAACTCAGCAAAGATAAGTGGGAAAACTGAGGACTCGGAAGCTTGTCAAGAACAAAAGAGGATTACTAAGAAGGAAATATG
>NW_025123984.1:0-1077 GCF_004010195.1 Chiloscyllium plagiosum | reverse complement strand
TACAAATATATTAAGGACAAAAGGGTAACTGGGAAAGAATAGGGCCCCTCAAAGATCAGCAAGGCAGCCTTTGTGTGGAGCCACAGAAAATGGGGGAGATACTAAATGAATATTTTGCATCAGTATTTATTGTGGAAAAGGATATGGAAGATATAGACTGTAGGGAAATAGATGGTGACATCTTGCAAAATGTCCAGATTACAGAGGAGGAAGTGCTGGATGCCTTGAAACGGTTAAAGGTGGATAAATCCCCAGGACCTGATCAGGTGTACCTGAGAACTCTGTGGGAAGCTAGAGAAGTGATTGCTGGGCCTCTTGCTGAGATATTTGTATCATTGATAGTCACAGGTGAGGTGCCGGAAGACACGAGCTTGGCAAACGTGGTGCCACTGTTTAAGAAGGACGGTAAAGACAAGCCAGTGAGCTATAGACCGGTGAGCCTGACGTTGGTGGTGGGCAAGTTGTTGGAGGGAATCCTGAGGGATAGGATGTACATGTAGTTGGAAAGGCAAGGACTGATTTGGGATAGTCAACATGGCTTTGTGCGTGGGAAATCATATCTCACAAACTTGATTGCGTTTTTTGAAGAAGCAACAAAGAAGATTGATGAGAGCACAGCAGTTGATGTGATCTATATGGACTTCAGTAAGGCATTCGACAAGGTTCCCCAAGGGAGACTGGGAGGAAGGTTAGATCTCATGGAATACAGGGAGAACTAGCCATTTGGATACAGAACTGGCTCAAAGGTAGAAGACAGAGGGTGGTGGTGGTGGAGGGTGGTGGTGCAGGCCTGTGACCAGTGGAGTGCCACAAGGATCGGTGCTGGGTCCTCTACATTTTGTCATTTACACAAAAGATTTGGGTGTGAGCATAAGAGATGCAGTTAGTAAGTTTGCAGATGACACCAAAATTGGAGGTGTAGCGGACAGCGAAGAGGGTTACCTCAGATTACAACAGGATCTGGACCAGATGGGCCAATGGGCTGAGGAGTGGCAGATGGAGTTTAATTCAGATAATTGTGAGGTGTTGCATTTTGGGAAAGCAAATTTTTAGCAGGACTTATACACTTAATGGTAA
>NW_025123983.1:0-1077 GCF_004010195.1 Chiloscyllium plagiosum | reverse complement strand
GGAATTGCCCTATTCAAATGGTTATTCTGTCTTGTAGAGAGGTAGAGAGACAACTGATGGTGAGTTTAACCAAAGTACCACTTTGCCTCTCTACATCTCACACCAGCCATCCAGCCACCTGTGCTAACTTACCACCTGCAACAGTGGGGGCTGGACAACTGGTTTGTGATGGAGAGTGACATCAACATCCTATATTGGATTTGGTGCTTGGCAACGAACCAGGCCAGGTGTCAGATCTCTCGGTGGGAGAGCATTTAGGTGATAGTGATCACAACTCCCCCAGCTTGACAATACTCATGGAGAGGGATGGGAGCAGATGGTATAAGAGAGCATTTAATTGGGGGAGGGGGAATTACAATGGTATTAGACATGAACTGGGGCATCTAAATTGGGAACAGATTTTCTCAGGGAAATGCACGACAGAAATGTGGAGATTTTTTAGGGAGCACTTGCTGATAGTGCTGGATAGGTTTGATCCACTGAGGCAAAGAAGGGATGGTCGGATGAAAGACCCTTGGGTGACAAGGGTTGTGGAAGATGTGGTCAAGATGAAGAAGGAAGCTTACTTAAGGTTGAGGATGGCAAGGATCAGGGATGGCAGGGCTCGAGAGGGTTACAAGGTAGCCTGGAAGGAACTGAAGAATGGACTTAGGAGATCTAGGAGGGTGCATGAAATATCTTTAGCAGGTAGGATTAAGGAAAACCCTAAGGTGTTCTACACGTATGTGAGGAACAGGAGGATGGCCAGAGTGAGGGTAGGGCTAATCAAGGACAGCAGAGGGAACTTGTGCCTGGAGTCGGAGGACGTAGGAAAGTCCATTATTGATCATTATTCACGAGGGTGAGGGACCTTGGCATTTGTGAGGACAGCGTGAAATAGGCTGATCTACTCAAACAGGCTGATCTACTCAAACAGGCTGATGTTAAGAAGGAGGATGTGCTGAAAATTTTGGAAAACATAAGGCTAGATAAATCCCCAGGGTCAGATGGAATATACACTGGGATACAAAGGAAATGAGGGAAGAGATTGCTGCACCCTTGATACTGATCTTTGTGTCCTCACTGTTCACTGGAGTA
>NW_025123982.1:0-1077 GCF_004010195.1 Chiloscyllium plagiosum | reverse complement strand
TATAGACTATATATACAACCATGCCCTTGCCAAGGTTACTGGTCACTTCATCAAAGCAGTCTAACAAATGTGTGAGTCATGATCCCCCATTCACAAGGCCCTGCCTTTCCAAATGCATGTATATCTTCTCCCTCAGAATCGTCTCAAGTAACTTACCTGCTACTGATTTTAGGTTTACTGGTCTATAGTTCCCCGGTTTCTATTTGTAACCCTTCTTGAATAACGGCATAACATTCACTACCCTCCGGTCCTCTAGGACTTCACCCGTTGGCTACCGCTGATGCAAAAGTACCAACCAGGGCCCCCGCTATTTCTTTCCTGTCCTCCTGCAGTGTTCCTGGATATATCTGGTCAGGACCAGGAGATTTATAGAAATACTACAAAGTCTGAAAAATATGTCTATTTATTTCAGGCAAACTCCCAAGAGTGAGAAAGTGAATAAACAATGATTAGCATAATAAATTAGCGATTACATGAATCACAGGAAGTGACTTCAGAAGAATTCCAGACATTGTGGAATCCTGAGAATTCTCTTGAAATTTACGACCCAGAAAAGGAGCTCCATGAAACGGGTAAGGAAATCAAAAAGCGAACATATATGCAAACAAATAGGAACACAAAGACTGCATAAATCTATGTTCTATATTTCAAAGGAAAGAGAAAAGCATAGTCAAATGTGGAAATCAGCAATCAGGAGAGACGAGCTTATTATGGATAACAGGGAAATGGCCAAGCAAATAACCAGTTACTTTGCATCTGTCTTCATGGAGAAGATGCAGAAAATCACCCCGAAATACGACGTCATCATATAGGACTTGTGGGTCAATAGACATAAAGTCAATTTGTATCAGTAACAAGGCTCTACTTGAACATACAGCTGGATTGAGCATTGCTAACCATGACAAACCAGATGTACTTCATACCAAAATCTTCAGAAATAACACTAATAGAAGTCTTAGTTGCACTGTCGATGACTGTGTTCTATTACCCAGTGCATTCTGCATAGTCTGGAAGCCGTTGTAGATAAATGGACATTAGTAAACATGATCCAAGCACTATAGATGTACGGTAGCGATC
>NW_025123981.1:0-1077 GCF_004010195.1 Chiloscyllium plagiosum | reverse complement strand
GACTCAAAGCCCTCCGCTTCTTCCTTTCCCGCCATACCGGCCAGTACCCTTCCACTGACATCCTCCTTCGACTGACTGAACTGGTCCTCACCATGAACAACTTCTCTTTCCAATCCTCCCACTTCCTCCAAACGAAAGGAGTAGCTATGGGCACCCGCATGGGCCTCAGCTATGCCTGCCTCTTCGTAGGATATGTGAAACAGTCCATCTTCCGCAACTACACTGGCCCCACCCCCCACCTTTTCCTCCGCTACATCGATGACTGTAGGTTGAACAGTTCATCCACTTCACCAACACCTTCCACCCCGACCTCAAATTCACCTGTACAGACTCAGATTCCTCCCGCCCCTTCCTCGACTTTTCTATTTCTATCTCAGGCGACCGAATCAATACGGACATTTACTACAAACCGACCGACTCCCACAGCTACCTGGACTACACCAACTCCAACCTGCCCCCTGTAAAAACGCCATCCCATTCTCCCAATTCCTTCGTCTCCGCCGCATCTGCTCCCAGGAGGACCAGTTCCAAAAACGTACAACCCAGATGGCCTCCTTCTTCAAGGACCGCAATCCCCCCCCAGATGTGGTCGACGATGCCCTCCACCGCATATCTTCCACTTCCTGCTCCTCCGCCCTTGAGTCCCGCCCCTCCAACCGCCACCAGGGCAGAACCCCACTGGTCCTCACCTACCACCCCACCAATCTCCATGTACAGCGTATCATCCGCCGTCATTTCCGCCACCTCCAAACGGACCCCACCACCAAGGATATATTTCCCTCCCCTACCATATCAGCATTCCGTAAAGACCACTCCCTCCATGACTCCCTCGTCAGATCCACACACCCCACCAACCCAACCTCCACTCCCGGCACCTTGCCCTGCAACCGCAGGAGTTGCGCCCACACCTCCCCCCTCAACTCCCTCCAAGGCCCCAAAGGAAACTTCCATATCTGCCACAGATTCACCTGCACCTCCACACACATCATCTATTGCATCCTCTGCACCCGATGTGGCCTCCTCTATATTGGGGAGACAGGCCGCATACTTGCGGAGTGTTTCAGAGAACACCTCTGG
>NW_025123980.1:0-1077 GCF_004010195.1 Chiloscyllium plagiosum | reverse complement strand
AGAGACTGATTCAGTTGGGATTGTATACACTGGATTTAGATGAATTACGAGGTCGTTCATAGAAAACTATCAAATTCTAACAGGAGGAGACAGGCTAAACGCAGGAAGGTTGCTTTAGGTAATTATGGAGTACACACCAGGGAGTCATAACATGAAGATACATGATGGGCTATTTCGGACTGAGATGAGCATAAACTCTTAACCCAGAGAATGGAGAGCCTGCAGAAATTTCTGCGGTGGAAGGTCACTGACGACTAAATATTGAACGCTTTCATGAACGCGTTAAATTTTGTTCTTTGAATTACAGGCGTCATCGTGTTTGGGGGAAAGTGGGAAATGGGTACGGAGTTTGCCGATCAGCCGCCAACATGTTGCATGGTGTCGCAGACTTCAAGCCTTGATTGACTTACTCGTGCCCTATTTTCTACGTATTTAAATTTCATATGGTCAACGGACGATGATCAAAACACAAAAAGAGGAAAGAGTTTGTTGGAATGACCACGGTAACTAAATAGGCTTGAGTAACCGTCGCAAGATTAGAAGTCCAGCTAACACAGTATTAAATTCTCCAGGATTGTGAAGAATGGCTATCAGACTGAGAATTCATGGAGTTGGCTGAGGACATAAACATTAAACACCAAGAGCATTCCATAATCATAGGAGATGCACGAGCGTACGGCAGAAGCCTTGCTATTCTTTGGCATTTCACAAGACATGGCCATGCAAAACTGAGATAAGAAATGTCTTTACTCAGAGGATGGTGATCTTGTGGATATCCCCTCTCCAAAAGGCTACAGAGGTCAAACCACTACGACAAAAAATAGATGAATCTCTGGGTGATTACTGTGCTCTGGATTTTGTGGATTGTGTCGGATTCTGGCACTTATTTAGATGATTAACTCTTCCATTCTCTCTCTTCGTCACTCTCACCCCGCCTGTCTTTTTTCCGTTTCTCTGTCATGCACTCCCTCATGGTGTCGCTCACTCTTTTTTTTCCAGTAATTTCATGTTTTTGAATTGTTCGTTTTTCTCCATTTGCATCCTTTTTTTATTTATCGTTCTCTCTCTCTCTCTCTT
>NW_025123979.1:0-1077 GCF_004010195.1 Chiloscyllium plagiosum | reverse complement strand
TTCACTCCAATGGGTCCAGCAGTGTTCACTCCATTGGGCCCAGCAGTGTTCACTCCAATGGGCCCAGCAGCGATCCCTCCAGTGGGACCAGCAGCTTTCACTCTAGTGGTTCCAGCAGTGTTCACTCCAGTGGGCCCAGCAGTGTTCACTCCAATGGGCCCAGCAGCTTTCACTACAATGGGTCCAGCAGTGTTCACTTGAATGGGCCCAGCAGCTTTCACTCCAACAGGTCCAGCAGTGTTCATTCCAGTGGGCCCAGCAGTGTTCACACCAATGGGCCCAGCAGCTTTCACTCCAATGGGACCAGCAGTGTTCACTCCATTGGGCCCAGCAGTGTTCACTCCAATGGGCCCAGCAGCTTTCACTACAATGGGTCCAGCAATGTTCACTTGAATGGGCCCAGCAGTGTTCACTCCAACGGGCCCAGCAGCTTTCACTCCAACAGGTCCAGCAGTGTTCATTCCAATGGGCCCAGCAGTGTTCACTCCAATGGACACAGCAGCTTTCACTGCAATGGGCCCAGCAGCTTTCACTCCAATGGGTCCAGCAGTGTTCAGTCCAGTGGGCCTAGCAGCATTCACTCCAATGGACGCAGCAGTGTTCACTCCAATGGGCCCAGCAGCTTTCACTCCAATGGGTCCAGCAGTGTTCACTCCAGCGGGCCCAGCATCATTCACTCCAATGGGTCCAGCAGCTTTCACTCCAATAGACCCAGCAGTGTTCACTCCAGTTGTCCCAGCAGTGTTCAATCCAGTGGGCCCAACAGCATAGACTCCAGTGGGCCCAGCAGCTTTCACTCCAATGGGCCAAGAAGCTTTCACTCCAGTGGGCCCTGCAGCTTTCACTCCAGTGGACCCAGCAGTGTTCACTCCAATGGACCCAGCAGTGTACACTCCAATGGGCCCAGCAGCATTCACTGCAAGGGGCCAGCAGTGTTCACTTCAATGGGCCCAGCAGCTTTCACTCGAACGGGTCCAGCAGTGTTCACTCCAATGGGCCCAGCTGCTTTCACTCCAATGGGTCCAGCAGTGTTCACTCCAATGTGTCCAGCAGTGTTTACTTCAATGGGCCCAGCAG
>NW_025123978.1:0-1077 GCF_004010195.1 Chiloscyllium plagiosum | reverse complement strand
AATGGCTAGTTCTCCCTGTATTCCATGAGAATTAACCTTGCTAGGGAATGTTTCATGTGCAGAGGATTGGGTCAGGGGAGGGGGTTAAGGAGTAAATGATAGGTGAGGATTGAGCCCAACGAAAGACAAGAGCAGTTAGACAGACAAAGAAATAGAGAATGATCAGGCTGGGAGCTGTTAGTGGAAACAATAGAGAGTGAGTAATGGCAGACTGTGTGATAACAAGGACTGGTGGGTCGGGTAGGGGTAAGGAGATATCAGCGGGACGGTGCTGACAAAGTGCCACGCAGTCAGAGGGTCAGTGCTGAGGGAGAACCGCACTATCGGAGGGTCAGTGCTGAGGGAGAGCCGCACTGTCGGAGGGTCAGTGCTGAGGGAGTGGGCACTGTCGGAGGGTCAGTGCTGAGGGAGTGGGCACTGTCGGAGGGTCAGTGCTGAGGGAGTGGGCACTGTCGGAGGGTCAGTGCTGAGGGAGTGGGCACTGTCGGAGGGTCAGTGCTGAGGGAGTGGGCACTGTCGGAGGGTCAGTGCTGAGGGAGTGGGCACTGTCGGAGGGTCAGTGCTGAGGGAGTGGGCACTGTCGGAGGGTCAGTGCTGACAAAGTACCGCACAGTCAGAGGGTCAGTGCTGAGGGAGTGCCACACTGTTGGAGAGTCAATGCTGAGGGAGTGCCGCACTGTCGGAGGGTCAGTGCTGAGGGAGCGCCGCACTGTCGGAGAGTCAGTGCTGAGGGAGTGGACACTGTCGGAGGGACAGTGCTGAGGGAGTGGGCACTGTCGGAGGGTCAGTGCTGAGGGTGTGGGCACTGTCGGAGGGTCAGTGCTGAGGGAGTGTCGCACTGTAGGAGGGACAATGCTGAGGAAGCGCCGCACTGTCGGAGGGTCAGTGCTGAGGGAGTGCTGCACTGTCGGAGAGCCAGTGCTGACTGAGTGGACACTGTCGGAGGGTCAGAGATGAGGGAGTGGGCACTGTCGGAGAGTCAGTGCTGAGGGAGTGCTGCATTGTCAGAGGGTCAGTGCTGAGGATGTGCCGCACTGTCGGAGCGTCAGTGCTGAGGGTGTGGGCACTGTTGGAGGG
>NW_025123977.1:0-1077 GCF_004010195.1 Chiloscyllium plagiosum | reverse complement strand
CGACATTATCAGTACTGCTTCTCTCTCTCATTGTGAATTGTAAATGTTTACCTATTTTGCTTCTAATTTCTACCCTTTCTTACCTCCAGGTAGTCCACCTCTGACCTGGTCGCTTCCTTTCGTCGAAAACTCTATTTTAATTTATGACGACAGATTGTTCACTAATAACCAGTATGAGCCCACTGACATGCACAGTTACTGTAACTGTCTTTCCTCACTCACTGCATACTATAAATACGCTATTCCATTCTCCAATTCATCCATCTCTGTTGCAACATTTCTGATGATGTCACCTTCGACAAGAAGGCCTTACGGAGTGTGCATATTTATCGCCAACCTAGAATTCCTCAGCACTGCAACTGGGGTCCGGATCTGACTTTCTCTCACTTCAACCTTATTACCTTTCTGCTTGCCCGGCAGGATCGATAGAGTTTGCCTTGTCCTCACTCACCAGCATCAACACCAAGAGGAGATTTCACTGCCGTTTGCGCCACGTCAGCGGGTTTTCACCACTAGTTACATGTTCACCTCCGGTCCCTTGTTAGCCTTCCGCAAGGAAGATCGACTCTGTGATTGTCATTTTTTAAAAAGATAGCTCGTGAAGGCAGAGGTGCCGCTGAGACTAGGAAAAGCCTAGTTTAACATTAGTAGGGGAAAGGTCGGTTTTCCCAGTTCAGGTTACTTCTCGTTTGGTTCAGTTGTGGCAGTCACACGAATCTTTCGCTCATTTTTACAAACAAGTACCATTAAATTGTCCAAAGGGTTTGGTTCTGAACATGATTTCTTGAACAGGGCAGAGTGAGAATGAAAGGGGTTAAGCGAACAAACTATAAACTGCTGTAGAGCTGTTCAAAGAAACCTTGCTCTCTCACGTGTTCTGTTCTCCAGTCCCCACACAGACATCGAATTCAATGATTTTCATCTATCTTTTGTGTGACGTTTGTGTTAGTACGCATGTGGGTGCGTGTGTGCGTGTGTGTGTATGTGTTTGTGTGTGGATGTGTGTGAGTGGATGTGTTTGTATGTGCTTGTGTCTGGATGTGGGTGTGTGAGTGCTTGTGTGTGTGGTGTTTCCGT
>NW_025123976.1:0-1077 GCF_004010195.1 Chiloscyllium plagiosum | reverse complement strand
TGATTTCCCATTCCTAATTGCCCAAAGGGAGTCAACCACAATGTTATCATCCAGAGTCAGAAGTAGGCTAGACTAGGTAAGGATGGCAGACATACTTCCCCGATGGGCATGAGAGAATCAGTTTTTACAACAATTGACAGTTGCTACACATCTGCAATTAGACTAGTTTTACTTAAATTCCAGATTTTTAAAATTGAATTTAAAATTTGCCATCATACTGGGATTCAGATATTAGCCTGGGGTTCTAGTCTACAAGTCTGCTGATGTTATCACAACAGCACCACTTCCTCTATGAATTGCTATGTTTTCTATTCTATCCCTTCCTAATTTTAATCAGTTCTACTCATGATTTCCACAATTCTGAAGTAAATAACCTTAGCTTTTCAAATCTTTCATTATATTTGCATTTACACACACAAAAGTGAACCCTGGACAATCTGTACCTATCTTTTCCGTAAGGTGCAACCTGAAACCACACACTGTAATTCAGCTTTGGTTTTTCTGAGATATTGTATATTACATTGTTGCATCTTAATTTTTATATTGTCTAACTCCTGCTGTAAAACCAAATATTCCATTAACATTACTAATGCCTTTATCAACTTGAGATGTTTGTTTTAATGTATTATTAATCTGAACTTGCAAATCCATCTGTTCTTCTATGTTACTCATTCAAAGTGTAATATATTAATTTTTTGAAACAATTTGTGTCATTTCACATTTATTGACCTGGAATTTAGCCTGCTACTTCATTGCACATCTCAGCATCTTATCACTGGCTCCTTGATCCTCAGAATTACTTAATCAGGCTAGCGATTTCCACAGAGCTTCAACCACTACATCACAGTAACTTTGTCAGGGTGCACAGGTTTGGTTCTGTTCACTGCACCTTATTTGATTTTGAGGTTACCAGGAAAGGGAACTGGATCATTTCTGCTTCCCGTAGCTTTCCCTGCCATGAAGGCTGCATGTGTATGTTCGGCAAGTGAAGAGTAAAGTATTGCAGCATCAAATATTGGCAATAGTTCCTGCAGGTTGCTCAGGACTTTAGTTTCAGCAAAGAACAGGATTTAACCT
>NW_025123975.1:0-1077 GCF_004010195.1 Chiloscyllium plagiosum | reverse complement strand
AAAGAAGTGGGAGAGCAATAGTGATAAGGGGATCGCATTGTTCGGGCATCAGGCAGATGTCTGTGACAGTGCAGATGCGACACCAGGTAGCACGCTGCCTCCCTGAGTCTGGGATGTCACTGAGTAGCTGAAGGACACTCTGAAAAGGATACAAGCAAATATAAGATGTGGTAACGGATGGAGCCTTGAAAACAGTATATAGGAAGCTGTGAGATCAATTGACAACACAGGGTAAAATACAGAGTAAAGTTCCCTCGATGATGCCTAACCAAACATTTTGAAGATATGTATAATCTGAGAAGTGATAGAAATTTAACTCACTCTCAACTATCACCACAGAAACACACGTGCATACGCGCGCACACACATACACACAGTAATTCTCGATTGTTATCCAAGAGGCATCCCATTTTCAACGAAAATAGATGTATTCCAGAACTTCATCACAGAGTTCTTTACTGGATTGTTTCTGTTCAGTTTGGATTCTAAATTAGATTCCTGATTCGTAACATCCCCATGGACAATTTTCCTCAACACATATGCTATGTCCTGCTCACAAAAACTGCATTTGATTCCAATACCGTATGTTGTTTGATACAGGAATCTTTTTTTGTCGGGGGGATTGAGTCTTGAGTCCGACCCAGGTGTGTGAATGTCCTGTTTGTCTGACATCCAGGATTGTTTAATGAAGCTTTGATGTTTGGAAATCCCGATTTTTTTTTTTACAGTCCCTTAGTAGAACTGTATTTATTTTCAGTCAAGTAATCCTTTAATCTGGATCTTATTAATTGATTCAACATCATTGTCCGCAACGTTGGACACAAATCGGGAGAGTTAAAGTGATGGCGTCACCAAATATGTGGACAGTTTGGCAATTATAACCAGGACTTGGGCCGAGGGAGGTGAAGACGTTTTACTGTGACCGTACAGGAGATATGGACACCATGAAGCATCTCCAACATGATAACAGATGGATGTGGCAATTCACAGATATTCTGGGCGGGCAGAGCGAAACAGGCAGACACACTGAATAAGGAACAGAGAGACAGAAGGATTTTGAGATTTCCAAAAGGCATC
>NW_025123974.1:0-1077 GCF_004010195.1 Chiloscyllium plagiosum | reverse complement strand
TGCAAGAGGCCCCAGGGGAAGTACCTGTCAGGAACAAGTTGAAGCTTTTGGAAACAGTAGAGACAGATGACACTGCCAGTTTGCGAGGCGGCAGGTCAGTCAATCAAAAGTTGGTGTGGAGGCAGAGCGGAAGAGTCGGACACCGCACAGAGCCGTGGTAATAGGGGACTCCATAGTGAGAGGAACTGACTGGGGTTTTTGTGGCAGCAGGCAGGACTTAAGGATGGTGTGTTGCCTTCCTGGTGCCAGGGTTAAAGACATCACAGACAGAGTGCAGGAAATCCTCAAGGACGAAGGTGAAGAGCCAGAGGTGGTGGCACATGTCGGCACAAATGATATCGGGAAAAAGAGGAGGAACATACTACAGCGGGACTTCGGAGAACTAGGAAGAAGGCTGAAAAGGAGGACATCCAGGGTGGTTATCTCCGGTTTGCTTCCAGTTCCTCGGGCTGGTGAGGCCAGGAACAGGGAGATAATGGACTTGAACTTGTGGCTGGGAAACTGGTGCAGGAAGCAAGGATTTAAATTCTTGAATCACTGGGGTATGTTTTGTGGTAAGCATAAATTATACAGAGAGACGGTTTGCACCTTAATAGATTGGGGACCAGCATTCTGGCAGGCAGGTTTGCTACTGCAACACAGCTACGTTTAAACTAAGAAGCGGTGGTGGGGGGGGAGGGGGAGGGGACAAACTGGATGTTTAAGAAGGAAATTGAAGGGAAAGTTAGAACAAGGGAAGTCAAGAAAGACAACTGTATCAATGAGGCAAAAAACTCAGAAAGGGATCATGCTGTAAGGTTGATTGAAATAGGAGCTGGAAATGTGTTGCTGGAAAAGCGCAGCAGGTCAGGCAGCATCCAGGGAACAGGAGAATCAACGTTTCGGGCATAAGCCCTTCTTCAGGGCTTATGCCCGAAACGTCGATTCTCCTGTTCCCTGGATGCTACCTGACCCGCTGCGCTTTTCAAGCAACACATTTCCAGCTCTGATCTCCAGCATCTGCAGACCTCACTTTCTCCTCCTGATTGAAATAGGAGTTGATAAGAAGGGTGAGGGCAGTAACAAATTAAAAATACT
>NW_025123973.1:0-1077 GCF_004010195.1 Chiloscyllium plagiosum | reverse complement strand
CATTGCCCAGGACTTCGAACTGAACAAATAACTGTTTCTCTTTCCTTAGATTGCAGATGGCCAGAGACTGGAAGGCAGTGTTGTTCCGAAAACTCATCCATGATTCACCCCGAGTCCACAGGGAGCAAGGCGTTTACACGCAGCAGAATATGACACCACGTTTTCCAACCCCCCGATGCCAACTGAAAGCGGCCACTGCAGCTGCAATTACCATTTTAAATTGGAAACGGCTTCAGGAGATTGGAAGGTTGTTCCTGTTCTTGGAATGTGTTATAAACAAAGCTCCTGTCTTGAAAATAAGAAGTGGTAAACGTTTTAGGCAGGAACAACAAAGAAAATGTTGATTGTGAGCACTCTGTCTTGTCAGCAGATGGGAAATTCCCAACACCGTATACAGAAATGGTTGGGTTTCTTTTGGTAATTTTTCGACTGATTTACTGTCTGCCAGAGTGACTGGAAATCACTTCATATGAAAATATTCGGGTTGAATCTTAAATGCCGGGACAAGTGTTAGATAGATTGTAATGTTTTGAAGAAATAACAAAAGTGAAAGATGTGAATGATGTTATTTGTGATTGGGAGAAATGAGCTGGATCTTTGCAAATTGCTGTGCCAGGTGAATTCTGCTCAGAATGAAATAACAAACTAATGCATCGTGTGCCAACCCTGGATACCTCAGTTCGGTGCAATGTGATGTGTTTAATCAGAGAGTCGTGCGTCCAAGCTCCATAACAGTCGTTTTCGCTGTTTAATAGAGTTCCAGCTCTTCGTTCCACATACAGAATTGCAAGCCAACGCTGGTGGAGCATTCTTGTTGCTTTCGTTGACACATATGTCCTCCTGCTTTGATCACATGTCGGTTTCTGAGTGAAAAGTGTCTGCACTTTACTGGAAGCGCCAGAGAAAACTTTACCAGTGCAGCTGAAAATACTATGAATGATGTCCATTTCAAAACGTGAGATTCCACTACATCCGTGTACCAACCAAACTGTTCAAAGACACAGAACGCGAATGGTCATTTGTTAGTGGTCTGACAGAGACGGATCAATGTCTCATGGGTCCTGTACAAAAATTAAC
>NW_025123972.1:0-1077 GCF_004010195.1 Chiloscyllium plagiosum | reverse complement strand
GTATATATGTGTGTATGTGTGTGTGTGTGTGTGTGAGCATGCATTTGTGTGGCTATGTCTGTCTGTGTATATATGTGTGTATGTGTGTGTGTGTGTGTGAGCATGCATTTGTGTGGCTATGTCTGTCTGTGTATATATGTGTTTTGTGTGGCTATGTCTGTCTGTGTATATATGTGTGTATGTGTGTGTGTGTATGTGAGCATGCATTTGTGTGGCTATGTCTGTCTGTGTATATATGTGTGTATGTGTGTGTGTGTATGTGAGCATGCATGTGTGTGGCTATGTCTGTCTGTGTATATATGTGTGTATGTGTGTGTGTGTGTGTGAGCATGCATGTGTGTGGCTATGTCTGTGTGTGTGTGTGTCTTTGTGTGTGTGTGTGTGTCATTCTTTAAATCTCCAGCAAGCGGTTTGTCTTATAACGTTAATGATGACAAGGCCAGATTCTAGTGGAAGGCTGGGAAGTCAGTCCAGGAATGATGATGGTGGAGGGGTGAATACTAATCCACAGTGGCCCCAGACTATCGTTCTTGGTGGAGAGGGTGGGGTAGCTCCAGTCCCACCACAGCACTCCGCGTGGAGTTTTAAATTCCCTCAGTAAGTCTAGGATTGAAAGGTTAGTCTCTGTGTTAGCGACCACGAGACTGTCCCCAATTGTCGCTGACAAAACCATTAATGACCTTTCAAGGAGAGAAGGCTTCTACGCTGGCCTACACGTGACTCCAGACCCACAGCAACGTGGCTGATTCTGCCCCTGGCTCAGATGGGTGATGGTGGACCCCCACGAGAGAATATTTCAAAAAGGAAGTGGTGTTGGCAGCAGCCGTCTCACAGCAGGAGCCATCAAGAGAGGACTCGGCATGGAATAAGGCCATTCGGCCTGTCTGTCCTGTGCTGGTGTTTGTGGGCCTTCTCCCATCCTTACTTCGTCCCCTTCCCCCTCACCCCAGCATGGATGTATCCTCCCACCTTGTTGAAATCCAGCTTTATATGCACACTTTTCCCAAAGATCTTAGCTGAAGACTTGACTGGGACTTAAAGAAAAATGACAAAAGTCTTGAAAAATCCAACAGTCAA
>NW_025123971.1:0-1077 GCF_004010195.1 Chiloscyllium plagiosum | reverse complement strand
CACTCTCCTTACACTGTTGCTGTGCACTCTGCTAACACTGTTCCTGTGCACTATCCATACACTGTTCCTGTGCTTTCTCCTTACAATGTTCCTGTGCATTCTCCATACACGGATCCTGTGCTCTCTCCTTACACTGTTCCTGTGCACTGTACTTACACTGTTCCTGAGCAGTCTCCTTGCACTGTTCCTGTGCAGTCTCCTTACACTGTTCCTGTGCACTCTTCATACACTGTTCCTGTGCAGTCTCTATACACTGTTCCTGTGCAGTCTCCTAACGCTGTTCCTGTGCACTCTCCACACACTGTTCCTGTGCACTCCCCACACACTGTTCCTCTGCACTCTCCATACACTATTCCTGTGCAATCTCTATACACTGTTCCTGTGCACTCTCCTTACACAGTTCCGGAGCAGTCTCCTTACATTGTTCCTGTACAATCTCCTTAAACTGTCCCTGTGCACTCTCCTTGCACTATTCCAGTGCAGTCTCCTTACACTTTTCCTGTGCACTCTTCTTACACTGTTCCTGCGCACTCTCCATACACTTTTCGTTGCACTCTCCTTACAATGTTCCTGTGCACTCTCCTTGGACAGTTCCTGTGCAGTCTCCATACACTATTCCTCGACACTATCCTTACACTTTTCCTGCGCACTCTCCATACACTTTTCGTTGCACTCTCCTTACACTGTTCCTGAGCAGTCTCCTTGCACTGTTCCTGTGCAGTCTCCTTACACTGTTCCTGTGCACTCTTCATACACTGTTCCTGTGCAGTCTCTATACACTGTTCCTGTGCATTTTCTATACACTGTTCCTGTGCACTCTCCTTACACAGTTCCGGAGCAGTCTCCTTACACTTTTCCTGTGCACTCTTCTTACACTGTTCCTGCGCACTCTACTTACACGGATCCTGTGTTCTCTCCTACACTGTTCCTGTACACTCTACTTACACTGTTCCTGAGCAGTCACTTTGCACTGTTCCTGTGCAGTGTCCTTACACTGTTCCTGTGCACTCTCCTTAGACAGTTCCTCTGCACTCTCCTTACAATCTTCCTGTGCACTCTTCTTACACTGTTCCTGTG
>NW_025123970.1:0-1077 GCF_004010195.1 Chiloscyllium plagiosum | reverse complement strand
ACTGTACAGTGGGAGGTATGTCTGGCTGTGATGGTTTCTGTACAGATGGAGGTATGTCTGGCTGTGATGATTTCTGTACAGATGGAGGTATGTCTGGCTGTGATGTTTACTGTGCAGTGGGCGATATGTCAGGCCGTGATGGTTACTGTACAGTGGGAGGTATGTCGGGCCGTGATGGTTACAATACATTGGGAGGTATATCAGGCCATGATGGCTACTGTACAGAGGGAGGCATGTCAGGCCGTGATGGTTACTGTACAGTGGGAGGTATGTCGGGCCGTGGTGGTTACTGTACAGTGGAAGGTATGTTGGGCTGTGATGGTTACTGTACAGTAGGGGATATCTTACGCCGTGATGGTTTTTGCACAGTGTGAGTTATATCGGGCCGTGGTGGTTACTGTACAGTCGGGGGTATGATGGGCCGTGATGGTTACTGTACAATACGAGGTATGTCAGGCCGTGATGATTACTGTACAGTGGGAGGTATGTCGTGCCGTGATGCTTACTGTACAGTGGGGTGTGTCGACCTGTGATGGTTGCTGTACAGTGGTAGGTATGTCTGGCTGTGATGGTTGCTGTACAGTGGGGGGTATGTCGGGCCGTGATAGTTATTGTACAGTGGGAGGTATGTCAGGCCGTGACGGTTACTGTACAATGGGAGGTATGTCGGGCTGTGATGGTTACTGTACAATGGGAGGTATGTCAGGCCGTGACGGTTACTGTACAGTGGCAGGTATGTCGGGCCGTGATGGTTACTGTACAGTGGGAGGTATGTCGGGCCGTGATGGTTACTGTACAGTGGGAGGTATGTCGGGCCGTGATAGTTATTGTGCAGTGGGAGGTATGTCAGGGTGTGACGGTTACTGTACAGTGGGAGGTATGTTGGGCCGTGATGGTTACTGTACAGTGGGAAGTCTGTCGGGCCGTGTAGGTTACAGTACAGTGGGAGGTATGTCGTGCCGTGACGGTTACTGTACAGTGGGAGGTATGTTGGGCCGTGACGGTTACTGTACAGTGGGCGGTATGTTGGGCCGTGACGGTTATTGTACAGTGGGAGGTATGTCGGTCCAGGAAGTT
>NW_025123969.1:0-1077 GCF_004010195.1 Chiloscyllium plagiosum | reverse complement strand
ATACTGACACACTCCCCAAGGGATTTTCTACAGATACTGACACACTCCCCAAGGGAATCTCCACAGATACTGACACACTCCCCAAGGGACCCTCTACAGATACTGACACACTCCCCAAGGGATTTTCTACAGATACTGACACACTGCCCAAGGGACCCTCGACAGATACTGGCACACTCCCCAAGGGACCCTCTACAGACACTGACACACTCCCCAAGGGACTCTCTACAGATACTGACACACTCCCCAAGGGACCCTGTACAGATACTGACACACTCCCCAAGGGACTCTCTACAGATACTGACACACTCCCCAAGGGACCCTCTACAGATACTGACACACTCCCCAAGGGATTTTCTACAGATACTGACACACTGCCCAAGGGACCCTCGACAGATACTGGCACACTCCCCAAGGGACCCTCGACAGACACTGACACACTCCCCAAGGGACTCTCTACAGATACTGACACACTCCCCAAGGGACGCTCTACAGACACTGCCTCACTCCCCAAGGGTCCCTCTACAGATACTGACACACTCCCCAAGGGACCCTGTACAGATACTGACACACTCCCCAAGGGACGCTCTACAGATACTGGCACACTCCCCAAGGGACCCTCTACAGATACTGGCACACTCCCCAATGGGACCTCGACAGATACTGGCACACTCCCCAAGGGACCCTCTACAGATACTGGCACACTCCCCAATGGGACCTCTACAGATTCTGGCACACTCCCCAAGGGTCCCTCTGCAGATACTGACACATTCCCCAACGGACCCTCGACAGACACTGACTCACTCCCCAAGGGTCCCTCTACAGATACTGATACACTCCCCAAGGGATCCTCTACAGATACTGGCACACTCCCCAATGGGACCTCTACAGATACTGACACACTCCCCAAGGGACTCTCTACAGATACTGACACACTCCCCAAGGGACCCTCTACAGATCCTGACACACTCCCCAAGGGACTCTCTACAGATACTGACACACTCCCCAAGGGACCCTGTACAGATACTAGCACACTCCCCAAGAGTCCCTCTACAGGTACTGACACACTCCCCAAGG
>NW_025123968.1:0-1077 GCF_004010195.1 Chiloscyllium plagiosum | reverse complement strand
CCAGTCCCACACTGAGGCCGGGAGTTCCAGTCCGACACTGAGGATGTGAGTTCCAGTCTGGCACTGACGCCAGGAATCCAGATTGCCTGTCTGTTAATGCATTGCTCAGAAGCAAAGAGGCAGGAAGCATAAATGTGAAAAGAGAGGAAAGTTAACTGAAGAAGGCAAAACGGTGTTGGCTGCAGAAAAAGACACGATTGGATCTCACCCTGCGGCTGTTGTGGTGAGCTGTGGAATTCTTCTGCCACACAAAACGGCTGAAGCCAAACATTGAACATTTTCAAGAAGGAGTTATTGTTCTTTGGGCCAAAGGGATCAAAGGGTATACGGGGAAAATGGGAACAGGAAACTGTCTTGGGTGATAAGCCATGGTTATATTGAATGGTAGTCCAAGATCGAAGGGCCAAATTGCCTAATCCTGCTACTGTTTATCTACATTTCTAAGTTACATCCTGGATATACCCCACTTACCAGCTCGGGACATCATGATTTTAACGCTGAAGAGATCAATGATCTGAAGTCATGGTGTTTGCAAATCCACAGCTTCCATTCATTTCAAGAAAGCTAGAATACAAGAGCAGGGATGTACTGCTGAGGCTGTATAGGCTCTGGTCAGACCACATTTGTGAGCAGCCGTCGGCACCATATTTAAGGAAGGATGTGGTAGCATTGGAGGGAGTCCAGAGGAGGTTTACCAGAATGGGAATGGAGGGTTTCAATTGAATGAGGTTTAGTGTCACATGTATTCACTTGAGTACAGTGCAAAGTTTACAAGGCACCACTTATCATCCGAAATACAAAGGTACCTAGGTACAAATTCCCAGGAGACAAAGTCATACAAATAAAGAAGTAAAAAGTCCAGAATAAGAGTCCTGCCGCAATAATGTAATAAAGAGAAAAAAAAAATAAAAACGTGAATGTAAGACAAAGTCCGCATTGCCCATTTCACAGTTCAGGGCTTGAGGACTGGACCCCGCACATGCGCACGCAGACAGACACACACACACACACGCAGACAGACACACAGACAGGCACACACGCACACAAACACACACACAGACAGACAGGCACACACAT
>NW_025123967.1:0-1077 GCF_004010195.1 Chiloscyllium plagiosum | reverse complement strand
AAGGAAAGATAGCACCCTTTCTCTGCCTGTTTCACATATTCCTACGACTCATTTCCATTCAGGTGGGTGACCATTCCTTATTTAATGTGCATTCTTTCTTAGTCTTTCCCTGAGTGTGATGTTCATTTCCCGTAGGAACTCTGCTGTTGGCTTTGTTGATGCTCACATATAGATGTAAGGAGCTTGTACATTCCACTTCAGGTGCAGCTATGCGAGAAGGAAAGGCTTTTTACGCCATAGGAAAGAAACTGAGATGTCTCAGTGAGGAAAAGGAATTATTGTGATCAAACCTAAGAGGGTTGTTGAGGCAGTCTTTGGGACATTGTGGACAGATTTTCTTTCCTTTCTAAGAAATAATCGCCCTGCCACAGAGAGAGTGCAAAGATTTTTCACCAGAATAATCCCTGGGATGGTGGTAAAATAGGGGTGAATTAAGATTAATCTATAGCGCTGTGAGAGAATAAAAAATGATTGCATTGAAACTTAAGGGGAATGGACAGTCTCTCATGATGTTCTAAACAGACATTGATACGATGATAAAATCATTGGCTTGTTTTTACTCGAGTTACAAGAGCCTCTAAGGATGTTCCCCTCACCCCAACCCACTCCCTATATCGATAGAGAGAGGGGGAGAGAGAGAGAGAGAGAGAGAGAGAGAGAGAGAGAGAGAGAGAGAGAGAGAGAGAGAGACAGAGAGACAGAATCAGACCTTGAATATAGTGCATTTGGTGTGTGATGTTACACTGAACATCACGTCATCCAAACACCTGAAGGCAGACACAATATCTTAATTCTAAAACAATTAACTATTCCCATCATCTTCTGACCTTCATGGAGAACATGGATCTGTCTACTCAGAGATAGCAGATGCCTCTTTGAGACTTGATGCAAAACATCTGGCTTCCATCCTCAATGCCAGCAAACCACTTTAAAGTAGCAGACGTTCCATCGGCAATGGCCCACGAGGAACCTCCATTGACCTCCATTGATTTGTCATATTGGAACACCAGTGACACCCTCCTGTTCATGTCTAACTATCCAATCGGACAGAATGGCCTCCTCCAAATCCCATGGAAC
>NW_025123966.1:0-1077 GCF_004010195.1 Chiloscyllium plagiosum | reverse complement strand
ATTTATTGTGCTATTGCAACACGAGTTGCTGAGATTGCTGAGCGTTTGCAGCAACTTCTAGCTTGTCCCCAATGATTATTGCTTATTGATCAATATCTATGCAACAGAGACTTGAAAAATTCTGTTCTTAGTCATGTAGTGGGTGGTTTGTCTACGGCATGAGCTGTCAGAGGAAGTGGTGGAGGCTGGTACCATAACAACGTTTAAAAGACATCTGGATTGATGTATGGATAAGAGCGTTACAGAAGACATAGGTCAAATATTGGCAAATTGCACGAGGTTAATTTACGATAATTGGTCAGCATGGACGTGTTGGACAGTAGGTTTCTGTTTCTGTGCTGTACATCTCTATGGTTATTTTCAAACATTCCATGAACATCATGTAGTTCACTTCACCAGTTCAAGAACTGGAAAGATATTCACAGCATTTCGACGTCTGACCACTTGGAAAATCACGTATAAATTCACAGCCTTATCAGAATATCATTACATTCTGTAACTGCAACAATTCTTTGTATTTATTCCAATTAGGTCTACACACACACAGGTGCACACACACACACACACACATACACACCACAGAACTTCACCAAAGAATGTAAGTAACTTTATCAATAATTAGAATGCTAACTGGAATGAAGGATTTATATGAATGAAAGCTGAGAGAAGCGTGTTCAGAACATAGTGATGGAAGAGGATAAACAGCCAGAGGTCGTGGTACACATTGGTACCAATGATATAGGCAGAAACAGCTCTACTGAAGCGTCATTTAGTCTCGAGTAGTTAGCTTCCTCTGCCTCCATGAATGCTGTCTGACCCGTTATGTTCTTCACGATTTGTTTTTTACAGACATCTCAAATAATGCTGGTACATCAGTGTAAACAATAAATGTTGATAGGCCGATGAGGGGGGAGGCCATTTCGAGACTTGGTGCTTGGAAACGATCCGGGGCAGGTATCAGATCTTGTAGTGGGAGAGCATTTTGGTGATAGTGACCACAACTGCCTCACATTCTACATAGTTATGGAGAAGGGGGCAGAAATGTGGCAAATGGAGTTCAATGTAGCTAAGTGTGAG
>NW_025123965.1:0-1077 GCF_004010195.1 Chiloscyllium plagiosum | reverse complement strand
TGCTGCACTGTCAGAGGGTCAGTACTGAGGGAGAGTTGCACTGTCAGAGAGTCATTACTGAGGGAGTGTTGCACTGTCAGAGGGTCAGTACTGAGGGAGTGCTGCAATGTTTGAGGGTCAGTACTGAGGGAGTGCTGCACTGTCAGAGGGTCAGTAGTGAGGGAGTGCTGCACTGTCAGAGGGACAGTACTGAGGGAGGGCTGCACTGTCAGAGGGTAAGTATTAAGGGAGTGCTGCACCATCAAAGGGTCAGGACTGAGAGAGGACCGTACTGTCAGAGGGTCAGTACAAAGGGAATGCTGCACTGTCAGAGGGTCAGTACTGAGGGAGTGTTGCACTGTCAGAGGGTCATTACTGAGGGAGGGCTGCACTGTCAGATGGTAAGTATTAAGGGAGTGCTGCATTGTCAGATGGTCAGTACTGAGGGAGTGCTGCACTGTCACAGGGTCAGTACTGAGGGAGTGCTGCACTGCCAGAGGGTCAGTGCTGAAGGAGTGCTGCACTCTCAGTGTGTCAGTATTGAGCGAGTGCTGCACTGTCAGTGGGTTAATACTGAGGGAGTGCTGCATTGTCAGAGGGTCAGTACTCAGGGAGTGCTGCATTGTCAGACGGTCAGTACTGAGGGAGTGCTGCACTGTCAGAGGGTCAGTACTGACGGAGTGCTGTTTTGTCAGTGGGTCAGAACTGAGAGAGCGCTGCATTGTCAGTGGGTCAGTACTGAGGGACTGCTGCACTGTCAGAGCGACAGTATTGAGGGAGTGCTTCACTGTCAGTGGGTCAGTACTGAGGGATTACTGCACTGTCAGAGGGTCAGTACTTGATGGAGTGTTTCACTGTCAGAAGGTCAATACTGAGGGAGTGCCGCACTGTCAGAGGGTAAGTATTAAGGGAGTGCTGCACTGTCAAAGGTTCAGTAGTGAGAGAGGTTTGTACTGTCAAAGGATCAATACTGAGGGATTGCCACACTGTCAGAGGGTCAGTACTGAGAGAGGACCGCACTGTCAGAGGGTCAGTGCTGAGGGAATGCTGCACAGTCAGAGGGTGAGTACTGAGGGAGTGCTGGACTGTCAGAGGGTC
>NW_025123964.1:0-1077 GCF_004010195.1 Chiloscyllium plagiosum | reverse complement strand
ACTTGATGTTTTGAAGAGGATTGATGAGAAGGCATTTGGTATGCTTTCCTTCATTGGACAGAATATTACGTATAGGAGTGGGGGATTATTCTGCAGCTGCACAGGACATTTGTTAGGCCACTCTTGGAATACTTTGTGCAATTCTGGTCTCCCTTCTATTGGAAGGATGTTCAGAAACCTGAAAGGGATCAGAAACGTTTTACAAGGATGCTGCCAGGGTTGGAAGATTTCAGCGACAGGGAGAGGCTGAATAAGCTGGGGCTGTTTTCCCTGGAGTGTCAGAGGCTGAGGGGTGACCGCGTAGAATTTTATACAATCATGAGGAGAATGGACAGGAGAAATAGACAAGGTCTTTTTCCTTGGTGTGGGGGAGCCCAGAACTAGAGGGGAAATGTTTAGGGTGAGAGGAGAAAGATATAAAAGTGACCGAAGGGGCAACATTTTCTCACAGAGGGTGGTGTGTGTTTGGAATGAGCGGCCAGTGTAAGTGGTGGATGCTGTTAAACTTACAGCATTTAAAAGGCATCTGGATGGGTACATGAATAGGAGTGGGGGTTTGGAGGGATATGGGCCGGGTGCTCGCAGGGGGGACTAGATTGGGTTGGGATATCTGGTCGGCAGGGACGGGTTGGACCGAAGAGTCTGTTAGCATGCTGTACATCTCTATGACTCTATGAAAGCAGAGCAGTGGACGGGATCTATATGGACTTCAGTGAGGCACTTGACAAGGTTCTTCATGGTAAACTGTTTAGCAAATTAAGATCATGTTTAATATCGGGAGGACTAGCCATTTCACTGTAGAATTGGCTCAAAGAGGGTGGATGGTTATTTTTCAGACTGGAGGCCCCTGACGAGCGGTGCTGGGTCCACTGTGTTCTGTCAGTTACATAAATTACTTGGATGTGTATATAAGAGGCATAGTTCCTAACTGGAAGATGGCAATAAATTTGGAGTTGCAATCGACAGCGAAGAAGCTAACCTCAGAGTACAGCAGGATCTTGATCAGATGGGCCACTGGGCTGAGGAGTGGTAGATGGATTTTAATTTAGATAAAAGTGAAGTGCCCCATTTTGGGAA
>NW_025123963.1:0-1077 GCF_004010195.1 Chiloscyllium plagiosum | reverse complement strand
CAAACTCCACACACAGTCAACCAAGGCCGGAAATGAACCTAGGACTTAGGTGCTGTGAGGCAGCTGTGCTAAGCACTGAGCTCTTGATGGTGATTGTACAGTGGGATGTATGTTGGGCCGTGATGGTTACTGTACAGTGGGAGGTGTATCGGACCGTGATGGTTACTGTACAGTGGGAGGTGTATCGGGCCGTGATGGTTACTGTTCAGTGGGAGATATGTCGGGCTGTGACGGTTACTGTACAGTGGGAGGTATGTCAGGCCGTGATGGTTACTGTACAATGGGAGGTATGTCGGGCCGAGATGATTACTGTACAGTGGGAGGTATGTCGGGCCGTGATGGCTACTGTACAGTGGGAGGTATGTCGGGGTGTGATGGTTACTGTACAGCGGGGGGTATGTCGGGCCGAGGTGGTTACTGTACAGTGGGAGGTATGTCAGGCCGTGATAGTTACTGCACAGTGGGAGGTATGTCGGGCCGTGATAGCTACAGTACAGTGGGAGGTATGTCGGGCCGTGATGGTTACTGTACAGTGGGAGGTATGTCGGGCCGTGATGGTTACTGTACAGTTGGAGGTATGTCGGGCCGTGATGGTTACTGTACAGTGGGAGGTATGTCGAACCGTGATGGTTATTGTACAGTGGGAGGTATGTCGGGCTGTGATGGTTACTGTACAGTGGGAGGTGTATCGGGCCGTGATGGTTACTGTACAGTGGGTGGTATGTCGAGCTGTGATGGTTACTGTACAGTGGGAGGTGTATCGGGGCGTGATGGTTACTGTACAGTGGGAGGTATGTCGGACCGTGATGGTTACCGTACAGTGGGAGGTATGTCATGCCGTGATGGTTATTGAACAGTGGGAGGTATGTCGGGGTGTGATGGTTACTGTACAGTGGGGTGTATGTCGGGGTGTGGTGGTTACTGCATAGTGGGAGGTATGTCAGGCCGTGATAGTTACTGTACAGTGGGAGGTATGTCGGGCCGTGATAGTTAATGTACAGTGGGAGGTATGTCGGGGTGTGATGGTTACGGTACTTGGGAGTAATGTCGGGGTGTGATGGTTACTGTACAGTGGGG
>NW_025123962.1:0-1077 GCF_004010195.1 Chiloscyllium plagiosum | reverse complement strand
TCTATCTCTGTGACATCTCCAGACTTGCATTCATCTCTCTGTAACATCTCCAGCCTTTTCTATGAAGTTCTCAGTATCTCGGATGATCGGGAGTGCATCCAGCTCCAGCTCCTGAACGCGGTCTCCCAGGAGCTGCAGCTGGGTGCATTTCCCACACACGTGTACTCATCGAAAAATTGAAATCTCCCTTAACTCCCACATCCTGCAGGAAGAACATGCAACTGCCCTAACTGCCGTCTCGACTGCTGTAAGACGAGAGTTAAAAGGTGTTTACCTGAACTTATCAGCACCGTTTGTTGAGCTGCTGCTCACTGAAACCGCTCAAATCAAAGCACGACGACCTACTCTGCTCCTGACAGCATATCTATGGACCGCTCCACATTTAGTTTTGGCGAGGGAAGAAGGGAGTCACTACAGTGATGTAGTGATTGGGTCTTAAGCACTCCTTCACACCACATACACACACCTTTTCGTCAGTGCAGGTCACTGCTTGACCTTGGAAGGTGCCTTACTGAGGTCTTCCTTCTGATCGTGGTGACTGCGTTGAAGCAAATAATCCCCCTGACTTCCAATCCGCGTTGTCGCAGTCCTCTGGCATTTTCTGCCTAATAGTACTGCATTTATGAATACCTTGAATCTCTTGATTGCATTCCAAACTGTGTCTCACTCCCCAGGGAGAGAGGTTGAAATTCCACTCAAGACAGGCTATTGGATAAAAAGCATACCATTGGTCATATGAGTGGCAGTATGCTGATCCGCTCACTGATTCTGCTTTTCCTTTTAATTAGCGTATATTTATTCTGATAACCCTCCATTCCACTTTCCTGCATTTCCCCCTAACACTTGTTTAAAAATCTGTCCATCTCAGCCTTGAAGATATTTAGTGATCCAGCCTCAACAGCCTTCACAATTTTTAGTTGTTTTGCTCCCACTGATTTGGGACTTGGTGATCTTTAAACCCATGGCTTTTTTTATAACACTGTGTGGAAATTGAACATACGGTAAATGCTGTCCTATTCGATCACACCACCTCTGTGACCAGACGCAAAATCAAAAACGCAAAGTTTAGGAGCCTGC
>NW_025123961.1:0-1077 GCF_004010195.1 Chiloscyllium plagiosum | reverse complement strand
GAAGACACGGTCCGAGACGTCTCGGACCCTCGCACCCGGGAGGCAACAAACCAACCGAGAGTCTCGCCCATGTCCACAGAATCGCCTGTGTCTCCCCCTAACTATAGAGTCTCCTATAACTAGCGCTCTCCTCCTCTCCCCCTTTCCCTTCTGAGCCTCAGAGCCGGACCTCGTGCCAGAGACCCGGTCACTGCAGCTTACCCCTGCTAGGCCGTTCCCCCCAACAGTATCCAAAGCGGTATACTTATTGTTGAGGGGAACGACCACAGGGGATCCCTGCACTACCTGCTTCCTCCCCTTCCCACTTCTAACTGTTACTCAGCTACCTCTGTTCTCTGGCGTAACTATGTCCCTGTAGCTTCCATCTATCACCCTCTCAGCCTTTTGAATAATTCTCAGTTCATCCAACTCCAGCTCTAGTTCCCTAACGCGGTTTGTGAGGAGCTGGAGCTGGCTGCACTTCCTGCAGATGAAGTCAGCAGAAGCATCGGTGGTCACCCCTACCTCAAACATCCTGCAGGAGGAACATTCCACTGCCTGCGCTGCCATAACTCTACACTTAGTCTCCAAAACAAGAACACCAAGTAGCTTACTTTTTTTAGGTTAGAGGAGGAGGGAGGGTGGGAGACACTACACGTGTAGTGTCTCGGGTTCCTTCTCCACTCAAATAACAATTACTTACCTTCCCGACCGGCTTTGTGCTCCAACTTCACTTCCGCCCAGCTGCCGCCGCTCTCTGCTGCAAAAAAGTAGGAGTTATGACAATAGACAATAGGTGCAGGAGTAGGCCATTCTGCCCTTCGAGCCTGCACCACCATTCAATATGATCATGGCTGATCATCCTTAATCAGTATCCTGTTCCTGCCTTATTTCCATAACCCTTGATTCCACTATCCTTGAGAGCTCTATCCCCAACTCTTTCTTAAATGAATCCAGAGAGTGGGCCTCCACTGCCCCCTGTGGCAGAGCATTCCACACAGCCACCACTCTCTGGGTGAAGAAGTTTCTCCTCATCTCTGTCCTAAATGGTCTACCCAGTATTTGTAAGCTGTGTCCTCTGGTTCGGCACTCACTGGA
>NW_025123960.1:0-1077 GCF_004010195.1 Chiloscyllium plagiosum | reverse complement strand
AGACCTTGTGAATGTTACTGGGAACAGTATCCCCCGGGAATATCACTGGAAACGTTGACCCTGTGCATGTCACTGGCAACAGTAGAACCTGTGAATGTCATTGGGATCAGTAGCCTCTGTGAATGTCACTGGGAGCAGTAGCCCCTGTGAATGTCACTGGGAACAGTAGGCCCTGTGAATGTCACTGGGAACAGTAGACCCTGTGACTGTCACTGGGAACAGGAGACCCTCTGAATGTCACTGTGAACAGTAGCCCCTGTGAATGTCACTGGGAACAGTAGCCCCTGTGATTGTCACTGGGAACAGTAGACTCTGTGAATGTCATTGGAAACAGTAGACCCTGTGAATGTCACTGGGAACAGTAGACCTTGTGAATTTCACTGGGAACAGTAGACCTTGTGAATGTCACTGGGAACAGTAGCCCCTGTTAATTTCACTGGGAAGAGTAGACCCTGTGAATGTCACTGGGAACAGTAGAATCTGTGAATGTCGCTGGGAACAGTAGACCCTTTGAATGTCACTGGGAACAGTAGACCCTCTGAATGTAACTGGGAACAGTTGCCCCTGTGAATGTCACTGGGAACAGTTGCCCCTGTGAATGTCACTGGGAACAGTAGTTCCTGTGAATGTCACTGGGAACAGCATACCCTCTGAATGTCACTGGGAACAGTAGAACCGATGAATGTTACTGGGAACAATAGACCCTGTGATAGTCACTGGGAACAGTTGTCCCTGTGAATGTCACTGGGAACAGTAGACCCTGTGAATGCCACTGGGAACAGTAGCCCCCGGTGAATGTCACTGGGAACAATAGACTCTGTGAATGTCACGGGGAACAGTAGCCCCGGTGAATGTCACTGAGAACAGTAGACCCTGTGAATGTTACGGGGAACATTAGCTACTGTGAATGTCACTGGGAACAGTAGACCCTGTGAATGTCACGGGGAACAGTAGCCCCTGTGAATGTCACTGGGAACAGTGGACCCTGTGAATGTCACTGGGAACAGTCGATCCTGTGAATGTCACTGGGAACAGTTGCCCCGGTGAATGTCACTGGGAACAGTAGACCCTGTAAAT
>NW_025123959.1:0-1077 GCF_004010195.1 Chiloscyllium plagiosum | reverse complement strand
GCAACTTCTCAGTTCCTGCACAAACACTTGCATTCATGGACTGACACAAAAGAAATTCAGGGAAGAGCTCAAGAATGGGTTGAGGTATGTGTTTACACTGAAAGACATGTCAATTAAAAATGGAATTTACAATTCCCTGGATCTGCATTGAATATTGCATTTGTTAAAAACTCTTGAAACCTCTCGGGATGATTGAAGTAAAACTAAATGTCAACAATTTACTTAAAGAAAGAGAGGTGTTCAATTATGTGCGGGACATATATTACAAATAGATATTAATTTGCCATAAGTAATGGCACAGGACGCAAAAATTCTTAACATTGACGTAACATGAAAAATGTTGACCCAAGATTGACAATTGGAACTAAAACAGTTCATGAAGATAAATAGTACGAATAATATATTAAGCAGTGGTATGCGAAATGAATAATGTCACTTGGAGGGTGCTGTCCTGCTTTGGTCAGGAAATGCAATGATTTCTTTTCAAAAGCAAAAGAACAACTGAAATGTTAAAACTGCAGAAAAGGTAACCTCATCAAAGATAGGCGAACATGGACTTAAATGATCTAAAGAAGGATGTATGCATTCGGAATACATTTTGTTCAGACCGCCCTATATTTGTTGGATCATTCCACACGTCCACACAAGTGATTCACCTAAAACAAATTCACTGAACAACCGAACAATGACTGATCTATGTGTTGCAGTTGCATTTTCTTTCTTGAATAATCTCATTCCCAGGGACATTGCTGCTTTCAAAACTGCCACACGTTGACAATAGCCGTGTTTGGTTTTAATGCCTCTCTGCTCCACTTTTCCGGCGCCCTGCTTGTTTTCCTCAACAAATGTGTGCAGTATTGTACCTGAAATTGTCAAGAACCATCCTTCTGATTTATTTATCCCAGCTTCGTTTCAACATGATCGCAAACCAATTCCAGAATTCCCAAATGAAAGCCCTGAACAGTTTGTTTTATTCCTGCCTCACCATGTTCTCGGATTTCTTCACTTCATCTATTTTAATCTCAACATGTATTTGTCATTATAAATTTGTCAGCATTAAATTATCTGATCGTCATG
>NW_025123958.1:0-1077 GCF_004010195.1 Chiloscyllium plagiosum | reverse complement strand
TATCTGAATTGCACTGTGTTTGCCAATCGTCAGTCCACATCCCTGCAATCTTTGACAACCTTCCTCGTTATCAATGATACCCCCTAATTTTGTATCATCTGCAAACTTACTCATCATGCCGATCATTTATACAGGTAACAAATGCCGAAGGTCCCAGCACCAAACCCTATGGCTTAACTCTAGCATCAGGGCACCAGTCCGAGACAGGACCTTCAACAATTACTATCTGCTTGCTAACATTGAGTCAATTTTGAATCCAGTTTGCTGTCTCTCTCTGTACACCATATGACCTAACATTCACGACTAGCCTGTCATGTGTGATATTGTCAAATAACTTACTAAAATCTATCTCGACAACATTCACTTCCCTATCCTCATCAATCCTCTTCGTGGTGAATTTAAAATTGCAACCATGCAATGGCCAGGAATTGAACCCGGTTTAACTGCTTGGAAAGCAGCTACGTTCAAAATACTATATTACCATTGCTTATTGATGGGTCTCTGATGATGCAGGTGAAAATGGTTAGACCCAGAATATTCCCTGAGGAACTCTTGCAGAGATGTCCTGAAGGTGAAATTGTTGACATGAACAATAACAACTGTTTTCACACCTGCACACACACAACATGGTTGCGGGCGGAAAATAAGCACTACCACAGTTTGGCGGTAGTGTGGGGGCATAAAAAACAAACAGAATGATCTGAGTCTCTGTTCACTTTGAGAGCTGGCTCTGAGGGAGCTGGATCACACACACACACACACAAAAAACAACAGTCATCCTTTTTGCGAGTTATTGCTGCAACCAGCAGAGACTTTTCTCTGGATTTTCATTGACCGTTGTTTTTCCTTTCCCTCCTAGTGTCACACTTGGTCAAATGGTATCATGACGTTGAGGGGGGTTCCTCTCCCTTCTCGTCTCTAGTTCAACTTATTTGAAAAAAGGCTGTAATCAATGGCCCATGTGGCACTCAAACTGACCATGAGTAAGCAGGTTATTGCTGACCAGGTATTGCTTGATAGCTCTGTTAATGACACCTTCCTTCCCATTTCCATGTTAGAGAATGGACAGATTAGACG
>NW_025123957.1:0-1077 GCF_004010195.1 Chiloscyllium plagiosum | reverse complement strand
CTTTAATAATTAAAAAAACACTCAGCAACAATTCAACACAGTTCAACTTTGTTTTTTTTTTGTCGAGTCATGTCTATTTTATTAATGTTACATTTACCGTGATAAATGCTTAGACGTTTATGTCAGACTTAGGAAAAAAAATAATTAGGCCGGGAAAATGAGTATGATTATGAACAAAAGGTCGAGTTAATGACATTTGGTAGAGGAAGTCATTTTGTACCAAATGACTGATAATTGTGTGATAATTGTTCATTGACAACTAATGTTGGAAGAAAAATAAACTATATCAACATTTCAAAAGCAGTTTTTTTTCCTTACAATGAAATTGAAATGCCGGTCATATGACTTGAAAAAAAGAAACAGCCGTTTAATGTGACATTTGAGCTGAAGAATTGTTCTTTTCCCCCCAGTGTGGTATTTTCTCTAACTTAGTGTTAGGTGAACTAAAGAACAAATGGATGTGCCTACATTGTTTTCTTCCACACAAAAAAGTAAAACAATTTTAGCATGAAAATGATGTCGATCTGAAAGTAATAATTTCACACATAATAAATATTGGTGTTAAATTGAAATGTCATCATAGCTGTAGGAGTGTTTTCCGCTGACAAGGAATGAGGACTCAGGAGGCAGGGTGAACTCAGGCACGTGGAAGGCGCTTACTCATGCAGCAACCAGTTAATGCAGGGATCATCCCCCCAGGCCAATCTCGGAAGTGAGGTCAATGACACACTGTAATGTGAACAGTAAAGAACAGTATTTTTACACACTTTCTGTATTACAATCTCCACATGGTTACAGTCTTTCCCTCCTTATACAGACATTCAATCCTGTAGAACACCTAATCTCAGGTGGACATCGTTATGGATAGCCCCAGCTTTCTATTGTCTCATGGTGTTTAACCGGTGTTATAAACTCCAGGCATTGGGATCTCTCTATGTATCTTATTTCTTCAGATTACAATGGTAATTGCTGCACTCCTTCTGGCCTCTCACTCTGCCTTACCGATGATTCTCAAGAATCTGTAATTAGACGCTTTTTAAAAAAATGTTCTGAGCAATATTAAAATAGTAACTATAT
>NW_025123956.1:0-1077 GCF_004010195.1 Chiloscyllium plagiosum | reverse complement strand
TGCTAAAAGAAATTGCTCCGCGTGAGGCTCAAAATCCCACCCACGTGTCACAATGCTCCCTGCTCCACAACAATAGAATATGCTCCAGGTGACGTTAGAGCTTCCAGCCTCGGCATTTCACACAACTCTGTACCGTCAGAGATGGACCTCGCCCTCATCAAATACATCACTGGTGTAACAGGTGCGTGCTCTTCCCCATCACAATTTCCATTTGGATCTTCGGGACTGTATCACTCAGTTTCTCTGATTCTGGGCCAGTGAACTGGGATTACATGATATTTCGCAGCAGTGTTTACTTGATTTGTGAGAAAATTGGTGAAGAAAACCGATGTTAAACTACATTCTTATTGGGAAATACATTTTAACAATATCCTGCAGTATCCCCTAAGCCTTTGAAGTTTTGTAAAAATCCATCAATCTCAACATTCAACAACTCCAAGTTAAAGATTCAGTCCACTCTGAGTACCCACATCTCAGACACTGTTTGGCAACTATTTCTGTTTTGCCTGTGGAGCTGTTCCTGATATATCCTCTGTCGCTATCCTTACTGCTATTGAATAGTATTTTTACATGTAACGCCGGGAACGTGCTTTGCCTTGTGGCCACCGCAAATTCCGCTTCAGTCTGAGTTATGGCTAAATACATATTTCCCGTTGTATGCCACGTAATGCCTCATGTCTCAATGTTCCCTTCTCAATGTCAGTAAAAACTGCTGTAGGTGAGGTTGGAGCTCCCAGCCTGATATTACAATAATTCCTGCTGCTCCGTGCTTTGCAAAGGCGGGGAGGAATCAGTAACAAACGCCATGAAAATACTCTTCGAGGCGATGATTTCGCGCCTTCAAACAAGTGTTTCCTCCATCTCAGAGTTTCAGATATCAGGATTCAAACCCACCCTTCCTCCGAGATTTCTCTCCCTCTACAATCACTAACCAACCTTTACGCTGCTCCTGCGATTTCACTGAGGTATTCCACAATCTAACACTCACATTTCACAGTGCAGTCTGTGCTGCTGGGGTGCTGTAGCTGGGTGAACGTGCCTCTCACCAGCATCGGGACCTTCAAACCAGTCGATATG
>NW_025123955.1:777-1077 GCF_004010195.1 Chiloscyllium plagiosum | reverse complement strand
AGCAGAGTGAGTGTGGGCTGAGTCCCAGAGCAGGAGCAGAGCGAGTGTGGGCTGAGACCCAGAGCGGGGAGAAGAGTGAGTGTGGGCCGAGTCCCAGAGCGGGGAGCAGAGTGAGTATGGGCCGAGTCTTGGAACGGGAGCAGAGTGAGTGCAGGCCGAGTCCCAGAGCAGGAGCAGAGTGAGTGTGGGCCGAGTCGCGGAGCGGGAGCTGAGTGAGTGTGGGCTGAGTCCCAGAGCGGGAGCACAGTGAGTGTGGGCCGAGTCCCTGAGCAGGAGCAGAGTGAGTGTGGACCGAGTCCC
>NW_025123955.1:0-740 GCF_004010195.1 Chiloscyllium plagiosum | reverse complement strand
AGTGAGTGTGGACCGAGTTCCGGAGCGGGAGCAGAGTGAGTGTGGGCGGAGTCACAGAACGGGAGCAGATTGAGTGTGGGCCGAGTCCCGTAGCGGGAGCGGAGTGAGTGTGGGCCGAGTCACAGAACGGGAGCAGATTGAGTGTGGGCCGAGTCACAGAACGGGAGCAGATTGAATGTGGGCCGAGTCCCGTAGCGGGAGCAGAGTGTGCAGGCCGAGTCCCAGAGCGGGAGCAGAATGAGTGCAGGCCGAGTTCCAAAGCGGGAGCAGAGTGAGTGTGGGCCGAGTCCCGGAGTGGGAGCAGAATGAGTGTGGGCCGAGTGTCAGAGCGGGGAGCAGAGTGAATGTGGGCCGAGTCCCAAAGCGGGAAAAGAGTGAGTGTGGGCCGAGTCCTGGAGCGGGAGCAGAGCGAGTGTGGGCTGAGTCCCAGAACGGAAGCAGAGTGAGTGTGGGCAGAGACCTGGAGTGGGTGCAGAGTGAGTGTGGGCCGAGTCCCAGAGAGGGGAGCAGAGTGATTGTGGGCCGAGTCCCAGACCGAGAGCAGAGAGAGTGTTGGCAGAGTCCCAGAGCGGAGCAGGAGCAGAGTGAGTGTGGGCCGAGTCCCGCAGCGGGAGCAGTGTAAGTGTGGGCAGAGTCCTGGAGTGGGAGCAGAGTGAGTGTGGGCCGAGTCCCAGAGCGGGGAACAGAGTGAGTGTGGGCCGAGACCCAGAGCGGGGAGAAGAGTGAGTGTGGGCCGAGTC
>NW_025123954.1:0-1077 GCF_004010195.1 Chiloscyllium plagiosum | reverse complement strand
CAAAAATGGAGCATATGCAGTTACATCCAGGTGAGAATCCACTCTGAACCAGTTACATCACCCCCCACCCAACACCCATCCCCAGAATGTGGGGTCTCATCTGAAGCTCCGTTCACACTAATAGAGATAAGAACAAACTTTGTAGCCTTAACAACTGCCTATACATAGCGCTTCTATATGAGTGTGTGTATGTATACGTTTCCATGTCTGTGTTTGTGTACATATAGTTGGGGATTAAAGTGAAATCGGAAATGGCTTCTTTTTTCTGATTAAGCCACGATTCATTTGCTGTTTATATACCTTCTTAAAATACTTTTTAAAAACAATTAATATGCGAACAGGGTGGTTCAGTGGATGATAGTGACAAAATGTCGAGCTGAAATGGGGCTGATTACTAATTGTTCAGATCCCTCTCGAGACTGGTTCCTGAGAGGCGTGTTACAGAGTTTTCATTCCGCCCTCCCTCCAGCCCAAGGTAATGCAATCGGGAGACAGCGAGCAAAAACGGACGCTGTCTTTAAATCCAGCCCGTGTTAACCTGTTACTGTCTTTTTAATGAGCTCTCCAGGAGATCTCTCTCCAGTGACGACCTTTCGTTGACCTCGACGATCGAGGACGCTTCTGACACTTCATCATAGAAAACACAGAGACAGACAGACAGACAGAGAGAGACAGAGACAGAGAGACAGAGAAAGTAAGCCGGAGTTCGCGGGGAAGCCGCGTGTGGATGGAGCAGCTCCCGAGCTGGGGTGAGGGCAGGTCGGGGTATTGAGCTGGGAAAGCTAGCCCCGTCCCCCCACCCCTCCCCGTCCCCTAGCTCCCAGCCCCCGGCCGCTGTGACCCACTGATCTCTCCCCCCGGAGGGCTCTCCTCCTGCAGCAACTTGCTGGCCTTGACCGACAGTGTTAGCTCAGGACAAACAAACTCACCCGGGAGTGCCCGACAGCGGTATCACCGAGGGAAGGGAAGGTGGGGGGGTGGGGGGACTGAGCGGCCGAGGGGAGAGTCCAGGGCCGGGGGCGCCTACAGTCGGAGCTCGGATCGGGGGCTTATCTGGCGGCCGCCGGAGGGAGAGAG
>NW_025123953.1:0-1077 GCF_004010195.1 Chiloscyllium plagiosum | reverse complement strand
TTTTAGCCCGCTTGATTCCTCGTTTAAGACTGGTCCTGCTCTCCCGATATTCCTCCAGGGCCCATTTTGTTCTTAGCTGCCTGGACTTTATGTACGCTTCCCTTTCCCTCTTGGCTAGGGGAACGATTTCTCCTGTCATCCACGGTTCTCGAATCTTGCCGTTCCTAACCTTTGCTTTCTACGGGACATGCCTAACCTGCACTATCTTTAACCTATCTTTGAAAGCCTCCCACAAATGAAATGTGGACTTCCCTTCAAATACCTGTGTCTAATCCACATTTCCCAACTCCTGCCGAATTTTGATATAATTGGCCTTCACCCAATTTAGTATTCTTCCATTGGGGCCACTCTCATCTTTGTCTACGAGTATTCTAAAACTGACAGAATTGTGCTCACCGTTCCCAAAGAAATCACACACTGCAACTTCTCCCACCTGGCATGGCTCATTCCTTAAACACCAGGTCCAATATGGCCACTTCCCTCATCAGACGATTGACATACTGCTCCAGAAAACTCACCTGGACACTTCTTACAAATTCTGCCCCAAAACCCTGACACTATGGAATCCCAGTCAATGATCTGAGCATTGAAATCTCCCATCACCAGCACCCTGTTGCCTGTACATCTTTCCATAATCTGTTTACCTATTTGTTCTTCTCCCTTACGCTCACTGTTGGGAGGCCTGTAATGCAGACCCAACAATGTAACTGTTCCCTTCTTTTTTCTCAGGTTCACCCATAGTGCCTCACTGCTCAAGCAGTGCATAATGTTCGCCTTTAGCACAGTCATGATATCATCCCTGACCAGCAATGAAACACCTCCCTCGTTTTACTTCCCTCCCTGTCCTTTCTGTAACGTCTCAATCCTGGAAAATATCTGTTGTTTTGACATTCCAATAAACTGGTGTTACGTTCCATCCGCTCCGCTGCCTACGCATCCGTAGCTTACTTCCTCACTATTGTCAGAGGTGGCGTTCTCACGCACACTCAGAGACGACACTTTCAGAGAAGCTCCCCATAACATAATCAGGATCGGTGGAGATCGACCATCATTGACGATCACTTAGAATTATGGAGT
>NW_025123952.1:0-1077 GCF_004010195.1 Chiloscyllium plagiosum | reverse complement strand
AGCAAATTGTCCCGAGAGAAAAAAAACCTGCTGCTTGTGCAGTGGCGCAGGGAGGCCAGCAGAGGGTGGCATTGTATCACTTTAAACACAAGGGGATCAGACACAGAGAGAGTCAGAGAGGCTGGGGTGAGGTGAAAGTGGGGATAAAAGGGTCCTCCTCAGGATGTGATTGCACCATGGCGTTTCCCAGGTGGGGGCGGGATGCTATAATAACCAACATTGGGAAGGAATGGTTGGAGAAGGGTATGGGCAGAGATATCGTTCGATTTTGTCACCGCTGCGTGACCTCTGCCCAGTACAACCCAGGCTGGGCCATTGAAATTAGAATGGGGCCCCAGCCACGCCCAAAGGGACTCTGGGGGCAGTTACAGATGGATTTTGCAGGACCTCATCCCCAACCCCATGGGAAGGCGGATTGCCTTGTGATTATTGACCAATTTACCAGGTGAGTCAGGGCCTAACCTACCAAGAACTGATCAGCTAACGCTGTGGCAAGGGTTGTAGCTGAGGAGGGGATTCCCAGGTGGGGTGGGGTGTGGGGGGTGCCGTCGCAGATGAAATTCCACCAGGTACCCATTTCACTGGAAGTGTTGTAAAAACCACATGTCAGCTGATGGGCATTAAACCGAAATTTCACACACCCTCCCATCCACAAAGTTCAGGCATGGTGGGGCGAATGAACAGGACTCTTAAACCCTCCCTTGCTAAGGCCATGCAGGACTCTGACAAACACTGGCCTGAGGTCCTGCCTGCTAGACTCGTGACTCCAGTCCACCACAAGCCGGTCGAATGGTTTGACCCCTTACGAGTCGATGAAAGGTTGGGCAATGTAACTGCCCGATTCCATCATCATGGGAGGGTTCCGATGCTGGCCCTCGCTGCGATAGAATACATCGCTATGTGCTCAAACTGAGCACCCAGCTGAAGGGGATGTGGAAAACAGGTCGGGACAAACAGGAGGCGGGGCAGGATGTACAGAGGCAATTAGAGGATTGTGCGGAGGTCCCATCGGTGGGTAGGAAGGTGATGGTTAAGACTCTCCCTGTTAAACCAGGCTTCGCCCCTCAGTAGAATGGT
>NW_025123951.1:0-1077 GCF_004010195.1 Chiloscyllium plagiosum | reverse complement strand
CAAGTCCACACCGACCCTCCGAAGAGTAGCCCATCCCCCCCCCTCACTAATGCACCTAACACTATGAACAGTTTAGCATGGCCAATTCACCCCTGACGTGCGCATCTTTGGACTGGGGGAGGAAACTGGAGCACCCTGAGGAAACCCACGCAGATACTGGGAGAATGTGCAAACTCCACACAGACAGTCACTCGAGGCTGGAATCGAACCTGGGGCCCTGGTGCTGTGAGGCAGCAGTGCTAAACCACTGAGCCATTGTATCAACGTATTTGATTTAAGCTAAATGACCAGAGAAGCGACCTGGTGAGATAATTGCTGAAGCTTTTCCGAAGTTAAAGTTTATAGCAGGTCAGGCAGCATCAGAGGAGCAGGAGAGTCAGAGGTTGGTTCAGTTCAGAAGGGAAGGTTTGTGGCAGCAGGAAGGCAGTTTGGTTTTGGACGTCTCCAGGTCCTTCAGAACTGGAAAAAACTGTTTCCACAGCCCAGGAAGAAACAGGGCTAGAAGTCAGTGAGTTAACCTGGCGCTTGGGATAGACTGGGAGACTCATGTGCAAGGAAACATTTGTGGCCTTACACGTTGAGGAAAGAATAGCTGTATGAAGGCAGCAGTGTTACTGACATTCCCAGTGGTTGCTTTCTCATCGCATAGAGAGTGAGACAGACAGACAACTGGTGATTAACTTCACCTGAGGGTCATCTCGGGTGAGGTTGAGAAGGTGAGATGCTTGTAGTGAATCCACACTGTTGGTGTCAGTCAGCATCGCAAAGCAGCTGTCCACCCAACTGAGCAACTACCCTCGAGGAGTGATACTTCACTGGGGTTGAGTGTCTGTAAAGGATATTATTGGGGTAAAAGATTGATTCTTTCTTTTTATTGTTTATGATGAGCAGTTTCTAAATATATAATTATTTTGGTCTGCTTTGTGTAAGAAACTTGCTTTTTTTTTTGCCAAAAACACATTGGTAATCTTGTCTGAATATGTTCAGTGACTGAACAGCATGGTAACTAAAATTAGGGAAAAGTAGTTCTAGTACATGAAGCTAGATTTCACTCTGGAATCTGACTTGTGTGGTATT
>NW_025123950.1:0-1077 GCF_004010195.1 Chiloscyllium plagiosum | reverse complement strand
AAATCACACAGACTGGAAGGATAACAACCAAAGCTCTGAAGGAATTAGCGGAGGAGATTGTGAAACCATTGGTCGTGACTGTTCAGTAATAACTATCATCAGACAGAATCCCAGAGAACTGGAAAATGGATAATGTAAAATCTCTGTGTTAGAAGGAAGAAAGACAAAATACAGGAAATCATAGTGCAGTTTAGCCTGGCATCGGTCGTTATTAGGGATTTAGAGTGCATTGCTAGCAATGAGATTGCAGAGTACTTGGAGATACATGGTAAAGTAGGGCTGAGTCAGCATGGCTTCATCAAGGAATGGTCCCGCTGACAAGTCTGTCAGAATTCTATCAGAAGATAATGAGCAGGTTTGACAAAGGGAGGATGTGATCTGATTTGCTAATAGGGAGTGTGTTAAATTTGAATCTGTGTTAAATTGAATCATGTTAATTTATTGGTTACAACTTGCATAAGCAGATGTACAAAAACAACTAAAAATTGTAAAGAAACAATTTAATAGTAGTTAAATAAAGTAAGGATGGATGGTCGGGTGATGTGTTGTCTCTCCATGATAAGGGAATGGTGGACCCCACTGTGGATCCCAGTGACCATGTCTGGAGTAAATGTTGCATGCAAGAAGAACTCCGGTCAGAGTCGATGAGCTGGAGTTTGAGCTTCAAACATTGCGAGGCATCAGGGAGGAGGAGAGTTCCCTGGATGCTGTGATTCAGGAGACAGTTACACTCCTTAGATCAACTGACTCAAATTCAGCCAATGGTTATAAAGCGGAGGGTTTTGACTGTGAGTGTGGCAGATAGAGGGATCCAGGAGGTAGAGTTGCAGGAGTCTCAGCCCCTGTCCGTGTCTAACAGGTTCAAGAGTCTTGTGCCCTGTGTGAATGGGAATGGAGATTGCAGGGAGGATGAGTTGATTGGCCACAGCACCGAGTTTAGGGAAGCTTTCAAATGGGGCAAGAGAAGAGAAATATTATTGTAATTGGGGATAGTATAGCTAGCGGCATAAACACTGTTCTCTGTGACTGGTATTGAGAGTCCTAAAAGTTGCGTTACCTACTGGTGTTTGGGTAAGG
>NW_025123949.1:0-1077 GCF_004010195.1 Chiloscyllium plagiosum | reverse complement strand
TTCAAGTTCAGAGTGGGAATGTTTCAGGGATACTTGCGAGTGATTTTTTTTCAGGCAGAGTATTACGTGCTTGGAAATCACTCCCAGAAGAGGATTGTGAATGCAGGCACATTAATGGCAATTACGAAGTATTTGGGTATTTCCATGAAGGGGGAGGGAATAGTGGTAATAGAGGGAAAAGGATATTAAAAGAGCCGAAGGTTTTCTATATGTTTTGTTAGGACATGATGATTGCCTCCCGCTTGGATAGCCGAATGGCCTATTCCTGTGCTTTTCTTCTGTTATGTACTTTGCTCTTATGTTCCTGTAGAACTAAAGTTGCCAGATTTAGTGTGGCTTTTAGACGAGAGTAGCTGTTATTCCCAACTGTGGTCTAGCCAAGGATCAACTGCATACCCAGAACCAAACATTTCTCACATACGCGGACCACCAGTTCAACACTTTTCACTGAACTCTGAAACGTCACTTTCCACAACGGAACAATGTTCTTCTCATCATGAATTCATTTTGTTACGATCTTTCCTGGCAATATTCCTTTTGAATTTCATATCCCCTCATCTCTCACCATCAAAAATTGACTTGCTCCTGAATGTCTTACAATATTAAGTTATTAAGCTTTATATTTTTGAACGATAAAGCAATTAATTATTTCGGTGGGATGGCATGCAAATGGAGCTGAGGCCAAGAAAGATCAGCCATGCTATTGCTGAATGGCAGAGCGGCTTGAAAGGCCACATGGCCTATTCTTGCTCCTGGTTCTTGTGTTCTTACCTTCTTTGAGAAAGTAAGGAAACAAGCTCTGGAATCTCCCACAACAGGAAAATCCTTCACAAATTCTACCTCTTGAGACTCCTCAGGATATTGTGGTTTACAGCGAATCAACCATGACTATTCGAAATATCAGAAGAATACAGGTTTTGGTCAACAAACTTTTCCAAAAAAAGGCAATCAACTTATTGCCGTTGTTAGTCTTATAAATCTCGTTGAAATCCTTCCATCGAATTAGCATCCTTCAGTCACTCCAATTTGGCTCCAATACAAAATATTAACTTGCCCAAACTGCATTTAATTCGACAT
>NW_025123948.1:0-1077 GCF_004010195.1 Chiloscyllium plagiosum | reverse complement strand
ATTTTATATCACAAATTCTGAAAAGAATGGGAGACAAGAATAGGGAATCTCAGAAAAAGGGGAACGTTGAGAGAAGGGGAACATATCACTTAGATGAGGATAAAATAATGTTTGAAGACTTTATAAATGTTAGACATCATGTGCATCATTTTTTTGTTAACTGTATCTCCGTTGTTCATTCAGAATGTGTTGTACACATATGAACAACCTTTCTTATCTGAACATACACTGATTAAACAGTGTATATAAAATCATTTTCCACCATTTCAAACTGTCCTGTTGTCGTGCTACCAGGATACATGAACACCCACTGGCTACCAAAAGACATAACGCACTATCACTAGTTTCCATACATAGAGACAAGGAAGAACACTACTTTGACTGGGACTACACGCACATCCTAGGAAAGGCGAAACAAAGACAAGCACGAAAGTTCTGAGAGGCATGGTCTTCTAACCAAAAGTACATTGATAAACACATCAATTTAGATCCTATCTACATTCCCTTGAAAAGAAAAACTGGAAATGACATCACCCAGCTTAAGAAACCAAAACCTATAAATAGAGTGGCAGGCCATACCACCAGTGTATCACCGGCGACTCTTACTGATTATGTTACCTCGTCATGGTAACGAAACATCTGAAAACAAACATTCCAACTCAGCGAGCTAACTTACATACTTATAAATTGTTATTTTTCTTTTAATACTGGAATTTGGGAGGACTTTGCCACTCATGTTTTAACAGAGTATGAGGCGAGGTGAGCTTTTCTGGGTGTGTGGTTTTAATTAACAGAGGGGTTCGACATTGACATCATAATGGTTTGAGTGCTCGTCGTATGGGATTTGGACAGATTTGAACAGATTTGGGGTACAAAAGGTCCCATCAGATTCCATCACTTGGCAGTTAGTGACCTAGACCTTCAAATAAAACAGGTGAGAAATTTCATTTAATATTGTTTCCTTGTGGTTTGTTAAATTAAAATAAATTGCTTTTAACGTTACTAAAGAGGTTCTGGGGTTTGAAGGTAATTCCCAAATTTGCAAAGAAGGCGTGGAAAGACATTGGAAGGGCAGAC
>NW_025123947.1:0-1077 GCF_004010195.1 Chiloscyllium plagiosum | reverse complement strand
GGGGGAAGGTGTGGTGATTGTGATGAATTTGAAGGGGAGGATGGTGCAGAGGGCATTCGTCCATGCATCTGGACGGTGTAACATTCCCGAGCGAGATTCACGGAACTTGATAAGGCGTTTGAATTGTGACACACCTTCGGCGAATAATGTCAACGTCATGGAAAAATAGCAGGAGATTAAAGACATTTTATCTGAATTCAGAAAGCACTTGTAACGACATAGATAAGTGAACGACACAAGCAGAGATAAGCTGAATGTATCTCCTTCCTTCGAGAAGGGAGGGAGATGGAAAATAAGGGAGCGAAACACCTCCAGTCAGAAACTGTCATGGACACAGGCTAGACCCCCTCAAAACATTTTAAGAAGGAAGCCTTTCTTATTTTGAACGCAGATGTGATGTGGATGATCCAGATGCAATTCGACTGGTCAACCAACTTGATGTTAAGCAAAACACTATTTGTCCAAATACTGGGGTATAATGGACAGCGAAGAGTGTTACCTCAGATTACAACAGGATCTGGACCAGATGGGCCAATGGGCTGAGAAGTGGCAGATGGAGTTTAATTCAGATAAATGTGAGGTGCTGCATTTTGGGAAAGCAAATCTTAGCAGGACTTATACACTTAATGGTAAGATCCTCGGGAGTGTTCCTGAACAAAGAGACCTTGGAGTCCGGGTTCATAGCTCCTTGAAAGTGGAGTCGCAGGTAGATAGGATAGTGAAGGTGGCGTTTGGTATGCTTTAGCTTAGATGCCCTACAGGATAGGAACAGGCCCTTTGGCCCAACAGGTCCACACTGACCCTCTGAGGAGTAGCCCATTCCCCTACCCTATATTTACCCCTGACTGATGTCCCTAACACTATGGGCAATTTAGCATGGCCAATTCACCCTAACCCACACATCTTCTGACTGTGGAAGGAAACGCTCACAGACACAAGGGAGAATATGCAAACTCCACATAGACAGTCGCCCAAGTCAGGAATCGAACCCGGGTCCCTGGTGCTGTGAGGCAGCGGTGCTAACCACTGAGCTACTGTGCCAGGCTCTTTATTGGTCAGAGTATTGAGTACAGGAGT
>NW_025123946.1:0-1077 GCF_004010195.1 Chiloscyllium plagiosum | reverse complement strand
GAGCTGTGCAGACTATGTCAGTGTATGGCTCAGAAACCCGGACTTTCGGGCCCGCATGAGGATCTGTGCAGACTATGTCAGTGTATGGCTCAGTAAAATGGACTATCGTCCTAGAATATAGAGCTGTGTAGACTATGTCAGTGTATGGCTCAGTAAACCGGACTATCAGACCAGCATGGAGAGCTGTGCAACTATGTCAGTGTACGTCTCATAAACCAGACTATTGGGCCAACATGGGGATCTGTGAAGACGATGTCATTGTATGGCTCAGTAAACAGGACTATCAGCCCAGCATGGGGAGCTGTGCAGACTATGTCAGTGTATCGCTCAGTAAACCGGACTACTATCTGCCCAACGTGGAGAGCTGTGCAGACAATGCCAGTGTATGGCTCAGTAAACCGGACTGTCGTGCCAGCATGGGGAGGGGTGTGGACTATGTCAGTGTATGGCTCAGTAAACCGGAATACTGGGCCATGATGGGGAGCTGTGCAGACTATGTCAGTGTATGGCTCGGCAAACAGGACTATCTGCCCAGCATGGACAGCTGTGCAGACTATGTCAGTGTATGGCTCAGTAAACTGGACTATCTGCCCAGCATGGAGAGCTGTGCAGACTATGTCAGTGTGTGGCTCAGTTAACCGGACTATCAGGCCAGAACATAGAGCTCTGCAGACTATGTCAGTATATGGGTCAGGAAACTGGACTATGGGACACAGCATGGAGAGCTGTGCAGACTATATCAGTGTATGTCTCAGTAAATGGTCTGTCGGGCCAGCATGGAAAGGTGTGCGGACTATCTCAGTGTATTGGGCCATCGTTGGGAGCTTTGCAGACTATGTCAGTGTATGGCTCAGTAAACCGGACTATCTGCCCAGCCTTGGGAGCGGTGCAGACTATGCCAGTGTATGGCTCAGTAAACCGGACCTTGGGCCAGAATATAGACCTGTGTAGACTATGTCAGTGTATGGCTCAGTAAACCGGACTATCTGCCAAGCCTGGTGAGCGGTGCCGACTATGCCAGTGTATGGCTCAGTAAACCGGACATCGGGCCAGAATATAGACCTGTGTAGACTATGT
>NW_025123945.1:0-1077 GCF_004010195.1 Chiloscyllium plagiosum | reverse complement strand
TCTTGGAGCGTGTGCTCTATCTCCTTCTGAATCTTTGCCAACTTTAGAGGGTAATGCCTTTAAGGATATTGCTTAATCGGAACAATATCTCCTGTGTCTTCATCATGCACAATTATGTTCGTACTTCCCAGTTTATTTCCGCAAATCTCTCCACGATATCATAATAACTCTTTCAGATCACTATGTTTTTCTTGTGGAAGGTCAATCAGTAAGTTATCCCAATTTTTGACAACTTACTCATTGTTCAATTTGATATAGGAATGCCCAATTCAGAATCCTCTGAATATCAGGAAAGTTAAAGTCCCCCATAAAAACAACGCTATTACTTCCACTCTTCTCCTGAATCATCCTTGCAATCCTTCCTTCTACATTTCTAGGACTATTAGGAGGCCTGTAAAAAACTCCTAACAGGGTGACCTCACCTTTCCTATTCCTAACCTCAACCCAAACTACCTCAGATGGCGAGTCTTCATCCATCATCCTTTCCACCGCTGTAATACTATCTTTGACAAGCAATGCCACACCTCCCCCTCTTTTACCCCCACCTCTGACCCTACTAAAACATTTAAACCCTGGAACCTGCAACAGCCAATCCTGTCCCTGTTCTACCCAGGTCTCTGTAATAGCCACAACATCGAAATCCAAGGTACCAACCCACGCTGCTGGTTAACCTACCTTATTTCGTATACTTCTTGCATTGAAGTATACACACTTCAAGCCACTTTCCTGTTTACAGGCACCCTCCTTTGAGAATGATGCCATGTTCATAACCTCCCTACACTCCAGGTCCTGCACCCTAAAGCTACAGGTTAGGTTTCCATGCCCCTGCATGGGACACACTCTGACACACTTGACACTCTCTGTGAGATTTCACCCTGTCTCGAGTCCGTACCAAATAGTTCACATCATTCAATTTCTTCCCAATTTGATAAGGTACACTAAAACTTGCTCCTAAAGGCTCAACTGTTACTGGAAATAACACCAATACCTTATTCCCAATTGCAAAATTGCGAATTTGTGATTTATGATCCACTTTCTATTTCCTTGTATGCTGCAATACTTTTAAATGCTGTCGAG
>NW_025123944.1:0-1077 GCF_004010195.1 Chiloscyllium plagiosum | reverse complement strand
GGACCTTTTCCTACCTTAGTCAAAAATGAATAAGATAAAGATAACACCTCAGACATTGTTTGCAAGATCCTCTTTAATGATTATGCAGATGTAATAATTTATTAAGCTATTTCCCCCACCTACGTTTCATCTCTAACATTCACAGCTGTAAAATGTCCTGGATATTCAGTTCCCAATATCAATCACACTGCAGTCATGTCTTTCTAATACCATTGAAGCTTATACATTTTACTCAAAATATACATTGATTCACTCAGCATGTTTTGCGAATACAACTCACATTCAGATAGAGCTCCTTTCATTCAGCTTTCATTATTTCCTACTCCATTGTTACCTTTGTTACTTGTATTGACCATTCAGGAAACGGTCTGAAACTGCCATACCTAAAGGATAAGAATCGGATGGGTAATGCTTCCCAAATTCGCATCACCTTTCCTGGGTACATTCTGTCCCACCGGCAGGACATACCCACATAATCATTAAAGAGGATCTTGCAAACAATGTCTGAGGTGTTATCTTTATCCCACACATTGGGATAAAATCAGGAATGGAGATACCCTGGAATCCAAAACCTGGATTCCAGAACCGGGGATATCTCATTTTAACAGGTCAGACAAGGTCAACAAAATCTGCTGCTGGTAAACATGTAGGGTACTCCACACCTCCCCTCGGAGATGAATCAGTTTCCCGGATGTTGAAAACAAATCAGAGGGATCAGTGAGGGTGACAAGGACATATAACTTACTCTGGGTGTTGCACTTCAATGTCCATCAGCAAGAGAGTCTCCAGGCCCACCACTGACTGAACAGTGCAAAGTCTGAAATATGCAACAGCCAGACAATGAGAAATGATTGGGGATCCAATAAGATGAAAACATGGCCACCAAACTACTTGTCACAGATTGATTTGTCCCTAACAGTATCATTAGGAGCACCCAGCACACAGTCCTGGCGGCGGGGAAGCCTCATCCTCATATTGAATATACCGCCCACTGTATTATGTGGCACTGCTCCTTCGAAAAAGGACATACTTCTAAAGACACGTGCAAATGAAAACTTGGCATCCATGAGGCACTGC